>NW_015090868.1:154054-156038 GCF_001431845.1 Calidris pugnax | reverse complement strand
CCCAGCCCGACTCTCCTGGGGAATCAGACAGCGCAGCCCTTAATTGCCCCCCGCGGGATTAATCATCAGCGGGGAACATGGGTATGGTTCGGCTTCGCCATGTATTTGTGGTGAGAACAATGAGCACGATGCTTTTACAGAGCGGGTGGGAGGCACGGAGGTCACGCGCGTGCAAGGTGGTCTGTCTGTCCGTCCGTCCGTCCACACCTCTGCAAAACACTCCTCTCCTTCCTCCTGCCCCTTCCTGGGACAGCAGCCTCCTTGCGTGAAGGTGTACGGTTATCTGCGTCGCAGTGATATTTTTTCCTTGGTTGTTTTTTTGGTTTTTTTAATGTATTTTTGAGGAAATACAACTGTCACGGTAATAAACACACATCACCTTGTACAATGGGAGTGGCTGGAGGAAGGATGGAGGCCGGGCAGCTCCGCTCGCCCCGGCCTGGTGGCAAGTACAACACACATCACCCGTCCTTGGGTGTCACCTCCCTGTCTGGCTTACAGCGCCGTCTGCGTCGTCTCCGCCGGGACGGAGCCGGAGCGGGTGGGAGGCACGGAGGTCACGCGCGTGCAAGGTGGTCTGTCTGTCCGTCCGTCCGTCCACACCTCTGCAAAACACTCCTCTCCTTCCTCCTGCCCCTTCCTGGGACAGCAGCCTCCTTGCGTGAAGGTGTACGGTTATCTGCGTCGCAGTGATATTTTTTCCTTGGTTGTTTTTTTGGTTTTTTTAATGTATTTTTGAGGAAATACAACTGTCACGGTAATAAACACACATCACCTTGTACAATGGGAGTGGCTGGAGGAAGGATGGAGGCCGGGCAGCTCCGCTCGCCCCAGCCTGGTGGCAAGTACAACACACATCACCCGTCCTTGGGTGTCACCTCCCTGTCTGGCTTACAGCGCCGTCTGCGTCGTCTCCGCCGGGACGGAGCCGTGCCCCTCCGCCGTCACCGTGCCGTACGATGTGTCGGCCACCTCCTCTTCTTTCAGTTTCTTGTAGGAAATATCCGTGTCTTCCTCCTCCCCCAGCGTGTCTTGTTTGTAGCTGTCTCTGCCGTACATCTTGTACGCCAGCACAAAGAGTCCCGCTTCGGCCGACTGAAAAAGCGCGTAAAGCAAGGGGAACATGTACATGCTCCCTATGAGCTCCGGGGGGAAGGTGAGTTTGAGGATGGCGGTGCAGAGCTGGACGTTTTGGCACCCTGTTTCCAGAGACACTGTTCTCCTGCAGTGCGGGGGCATTTTAAAGAGGGTGGCTAAGCCGTATCCCAAGGCGTACCCCGCTAGAGGCATCAGCACCGCAATGGCGTAGACGGAGGCGGGGATATGTGCCAGCAGATCCGGGCCCAGCATGGTCCCAGTCAGGATGAACAGGATCACCAGGGTCACCAAGAGTGACCAGAGGGAAATCTGGCAACAGATACAGACAGTGAGAAACAACACGGGGGTTATTAGTTTCAAGGGATCAGCACGGCAGGTAAAGGATTATTGCAGAGGCTAAAATGCAAATTGTGGTTGCGCCGCCCGTCCCGGGTTTGCTCCTGGCTCAGGTCTTTGGTGGTGTTTGATCGTATCCTGGGAAAGGAAGGGGCTGAGATCCCCCTCCATCATTTCGCTCTGGGGTGACTCGCTGCGAAACTAGAAATCCGGGGGCTTGTGCTCCGCTTTTCCTTTTATAATTAAGCTAATTTGTTTGCGTGTTTTAAGGAAGTGCGTGTGTGCCTGCGGGTTGGTGTCTCCAGCCCTGGGTCCAGCGGGAGCAGGAGGACAGCAGGATTCCAGGGAATGCCTCTGTGCCGGGGCTCGGGCTGTCTCCTGGAGTGCTGGGGGGGGGATAACCCACCCTCCCCTCACTTTCCATCTCCATCCCAGCTTTTAATGTCGACAATATGTCCTTATATCCCACTTAAGGAGCGGAATATGCTTGCATGAAGCTCCCATGGGTTGGGAGGGATCAGACAGGTTACTGCCATTGGAGCGTCCACCC
>NW_015090868.1:152554-153432 GCF_001431845.1 Calidris pugnax | reverse complement strand
AAGGGATCGGCCAGGTGACTGCCATTGGCCCCCCCCCCGGATTTTCAGCCCCCCCCCCGCGTCCCCGGGGCCGTGCTTTACCTTAACCATGAGGTCGGCGGCGCGGGGGTGCCGGTACCGGATGAGCACCCCCAGGCCGATGGGCAGGAGGGTGCTGCCCAGCGTCAGGCTCACCGCCCCCAGGGGCAGCAGCCGCACCAGCGCCGTGTCGATCCAGTGCCGGCTGTAGATCCAGAGGCAGAGGGGCATCAGGAAGAGGGCCAGGAGCGTGGAGGAGGCCGTCATGATAATGCTGCGCCGTGGCGGGGGGGTGGAATGGAAAGGACACGGCATCACTGCCCGCTCGGTCGGGGGGCAGCCCCGGGCAGGCAGGGGTTTTAGGGAAAGTTGGGGTGGGGGGGGTGTGCCGGGGTCCGTGTGAGACCCGTCCGTCCCGGTCCCGTCCCCCCCCGCCGCCAGTAGGTGCCCAGCAAACCCTCCCCGCGTCCCGGAGCCCCTACCTGAGGTTCATGTCCCCGTCGACGAGCACCGACATGAGGTTGGAGAGGTTGCCCCCGGGGCAGCAGCCGCACAGCAGCACGGCCACGGCCGCCACCTCGTCCAGGGCGAAGATGAGGGCGAGGAGGAAGGCCAGCAGCGGCATGGCCACGAACTGCCCCAGCAGGGCTAGCAGCAGCCCCACGGGGCGCCTCAGCTGCTGGCCCAGCTGCCCCAGCTCCACGGCGCAGCCCAGCCCCAGCATGGTCACGCACAGCGCCAGCCCCACCACCACGCTCAAGCCCTGGCTGAGGGACCGGTCCCCAAAAGCCTCGCCGCCCCCGGCCAGCGACCCGCCGTCGGGGCCGCCGCCGGTCCCCGCCGCCGCCGGGGGCTGCGCG
>NW_015090868.1:100848-152447 GCF_001431845.1 Calidris pugnax | reverse complement strand
CCCCGGCGGGCGGAAGCGCAGGGGGCGGCGGGGGCTCATGGCCGGACCCCCCCGCTTCCTCGGTGCGACCCCCCGGCAGCCCTGCTTCTGGAGCCGCCTGCGCCCCCCCGGGGGCCGGGGCAGGGCCTGGGGGGCAAAGGGGGGGGGTTTACTTTGGCATCGGCATCGAAAGGGCAACCGGCGTCGCAGTGTCACCCGGCGGGGGTGGGCAGCACCAGCCCCCCTCCGGTGGGGCACATCCGAGCTCCTTCTCCCTCCGGGCAAATTGTCGGCTGCGGGAATGGGTGAGGAAGGATGGAAAGCCCTTTCCGTCGGGTCGGGGGGGCACCGCTTTCTGCTGGTGGGGTCCCAGAAGCTTGTAAGGAAGGGGGATACCTTCACAGGGCAGTGGATGCAGGGGGAGGAAGCAGACGAGCTCGCGGGCACACAGGTATTCAAACCAGGGCAAGAAATGTTGTCCATCACCCCAAAAATCACATCCGAGAGCGATTACAGTGTTGTCAGTCACAAAACGGCGCTTGAAATGTTTATGTTTCCCCCATTTCATATTTTTCCTTTAATAATTGTGTGTCGCCCTGTTCCTTCAAAAATGAGAGGCGGGATGGGGTGCCAGGCTGGGCTCAGGAGGGCAGGGATGGGGTGCCAGGCTGGGCTCAGGAGGGCAGGAGGTCCCCAGAGAGGAGGGTGGCCCCCGAGAGCAGGATGGATGTGGGTGACTCCTTCTCTGTGCACTCAGCCTTGCTACAAGCTGGGTCTTGTGAGAGTAACTGTCTTGTCTGCGTTAACCCAGAGGATTTAGAAGGGTCACAGCTACTGCTTCACATCCCCGCTCCTGGGCGGGGGGTAGCCCCTTGTCCCCCACCCTGAGCATGCCCCCCTGCTCTGCGTGGGGCGTCTCGGGTTGCAGCTCAAGGGGGGCACCCCCAATTTAAGGAGAGAGCCTACGGGAGCCACCCCAGCTGGCTGTTCGCATTCAGCTCCAGCGGACAGTAGGTTTCTCAAAAATTTATTTGGGTAAAACTTCAGGCTGTCCCAGGATTCGAGTAGAAATAATCGGTGGCTCGAGAGAAAAAGAGACTCTTTGCTTATTAAACCTTTAATTCTTACTTGTGGCACGGGGGGACACAGGAAGTACAAGTCGTACCAAGTGACAAAATTTTGGAGAGGGCAACTTTGCCAAAATGATGCCAAGTTTAATATTGTTCTGCCTGTGTTTGTTCCCTTGTCGTTAGCCCAAGGAGAGTGCAGGGAATATGAGTCATCAGAGCCGAACAGCCCAATAGGATCCAGCTTGCTTTAGTCCATTCACGTTTTTGGGCTCAGTGTGTGGCTGGAGGAGGGGACGGGGGGTCTGAGTGGCTTTCTGAGCCACCACTGTCCTTTGGACTTAATTATCAGATCTGCATGTGCAGAACAGGGCTTGCAGCGTATTTATTCTGCTTCTGAAGGTATTACCACTGCCGTGTCGTACCTCATCCTTCATGTTCCCAATATTTGGCTTCACAATGTGTAGACTGTTTGCTTATCGTGCCCTCCCTGGGTTGCAAGGGGGGCTCGTGTGGTTTCCCCGTGGCGGGAGCAGGCCGGGATCACCGTGGGTCAGCCCAGGCTGGGTCAGGCACGTGGGGCAGGAGGCGGCTGCTTATTGAGCAGGTGCCAAGGGGCCAGCCCAGGCCTCCTGCTTTATCACCCAGCCTCACTCCCCAGCCTCCCCGCCGGAGCAGGGCTGCTCCTGGGAAGATATTCTTGCGTGACATGTGTCACCCGGGCAGTTGGAGGAGGAGGTCAGTAAACCCAGATGTGGGGTGAGACTCTACTGCTGGTGGAGCAGACGGCTCGGCGCTCGCCCATCGTAGACTTTGGTCTCAAGGGATGCTGAACTAATGGGAAAACGTCCCGAATGAATCGTAACCAATTAAGACGGCTTGAGATTTTTCTTGAAATTTAGCAGCCCAAATTCAAACTCTTGGTTTAAATGAGAGCAATAGTGCCCAACGTCAGGGAAAGCCAAGTCTGAACCCAGCAAAGGATGTGCTTCGCTATTTGCCGTCACCCCGGGTGGTACCCGGCATATTTTCACAGCCGGTAGGCAGAGTGAAAACCCATTGTCAGCAGAGTGAAAACCCCTTGTACCTGCTGCTGAGCGTGGTTCTTGTCTCTTTAACGTGCTGCAGGCTTTCCCCATATGTCATCGTTAAAGCGGAGCCTGGAGTCTGGGGTGATGCTAAGCGGTTTTGCGGCATCTGGCTGCGAGGCAGCCGGCTCACACCACGCCGGATCCAAATCAGAGGCTAATTCCTTCTCTGTTTTCTTGTGTGGAGGGCAGGAGCATTCGTATTGCCTGCCTGGCTATTGCAGGAAGCAACAGCATGGCTATTCGAGTAGAAAAAGACTTGGCAAATAATCCCTGTCATATATCATTCTCAAATTATTCCTCGTTAGTCCTTCTGTTGAAAAATGGGTGAGAGGATAAGAGCGAGAGCAAGAAGAGGGGGGGGAATGGACTGATGGAAATATGAGCTTGTTGTAGTTTCTAACTTTTAGAAATAATATTGCCTTACAATATTTTTAAGGAGAGGCTTGATTTCCATAAGAGAGTACCTGCGCTATAAACCTGTCTGGAGTAGGAGAAGTCCTTCAAACACTGGGAAATTTTTTTTTGCTCTTTTGTAACAGCAATTTCTGTGCCTTTCCTTTATGTGACTGGAAATAAAGGTGGAAAATAAAGGGCAGGCTTGTAAGGAATTTTGGCAGTGCTGTAGGGAATGAGCAAAGCCACCTTGCCGTTCACTCAGCTGGTGGGAGCTGCAGCATGTTGCATGAAGATGTTGTTTGAATCACTTGCTCCTCCTGCCAGGGACTAAAAGCATCCGGCAAAGGCCAGCATTGTTACGAAGTTGCACATACACAAGGAGGTGCCTTTGGTGTCCCCCGAAGGAGGTGGCTGTGGGTGCCGTGGGTTGTGCTGAATTTGGGGCAGCGAGAGGTTTGGTGTGGGCAGCCCTTGTGCCCGTCGCTCCGTGGACTTAGGAGCCTCAGGCAGGAAGGGCTGGTTTGCAAATCCCAAACAGGTGATGGATGAGGCAGGCACAGGGAAACCATAGTCTCGGACTTGGAAGCCTAAATCCCAGCTGTGTTGCCCTTCAGGAGTGTGGATGGATGCTGTGGTTCTGAGCGCTGGGTAAAAGCAGGACGATGGGGTGGGGGTGGGAAAGCAAAGGGGGGCACCCCCTCTTTTCCCTCTCTTCCCATTCCAGCTCGATATCCATTTCAGCTCCTGCTCCTCCGGCCCTGGCTGGGTGCGTGCGGTGCCGGGGTCTGCGGGAAGCAGCGGAGCTCAGCTGCTGGGGATGGCGTCATCTGCCCCCAAGTCATCCTTCACCTCTCCCTGCCTCCCTGCCCACTGATTTGTGGAGCTGTGCCCGGCGCTGGCAGGGGAGGAGAGGCCTCCGGAGGATTCTCCGGGAGGATGGAAAGCTTTTGGTCAGCACCTTTAGGTGGTGGTGCTGCTAAAGAGGCTGGGACAAATAACTGCTGTGAAAGGGATGTTCAGGAGGGGCCCGGCAGGAGCAGATTATGATTTTCATAGGGGGTATAACCCCTTGGCTTCTACTTTACTTGCTGTGCACCTAGATTCAAGATAGAAGTAAAAATGAAATTTAAGACTTGATTGGACAGTAATAATTTTCCATGGAGGAAAAAAAAGGTTTTTGCTGCCGTTGTCTTGGATTAAAATAATCCTTAAGGTGTCTTGTGTGATCCCCTGCATACAGTTTAGGGTAAACTTGTGGTAAAATCCATGAAATATATATGCTTCTTCTTATTTATAACTTAGATCCAGAGCAGTAACTTAGGAGAGTTAGGAACTGGAGCACAATTGTGCAGAGATACTGGTGATTTTGGTTGTTCTTTTGTGGTTGCCTTTGTGCTGGGAAGGAGGCATCAGCCGGCCCTTTGCTGAACCAGGTCCCTCTCTGACCCACAGCTCCTCTCAAGAGCAGCAGCACAGAGGGGACTTCGCACCTTTTGTCACCCCCTCCCGTAACCCACCTTCACTGAGCCACCAGCTGTGAGATCTTGGCAGACTCATGGCTTTCTAATTTTTTTAGTTTGATGTTGTTTGGGAGCTGGTTCACTGAACAGGTGAGAACATACATTTTTGAAATAAGATGAAGCACTGAAATCTGTGCCGTTCAGTTGCTCCTAAGAAACCTTCGCAGCCACACGCAGCCAGAAACTGCTTTGCTGAGGATGCGCTGATTGATGGATGTTGCTCGTGCCCCAAACCAGTTGTGTTTCACACCAAGGCAGAGGGCAGTGGGACCATGTAGGTGGAGAACACACAAGAGCCAGGGGGTTCCCGTGAGTCCCTTGCTCCCACAGCTCCTGTGGCACAGAGGAGCTGGGACCTGATGTCCCTGCCTCCCAGCCTTTTCTGCTGCCCTTCAACACAACACCTGGCCCCATGGCAGCTCTGTCACGCCTCATCCCAACCTTGCTCTTCTTGAACTCCCCTCTGTCCTGTCCTTAGTGTGGTCCCGTGGCTCGATCCTGCTCAGTAAATCTCCACAATAATTGGCACCTTTCATCCCATGGCCACCCTCCTCCACCAGGCCCAGGGTTTGAATTTCAGGGTGGGAGAAATTGGATGTGTTCCTTGCTCCCCTCCCCAGTGGGAGTCATTGCTGAGTCCCCGTTGTCTCCTCTACAGGCAGGATCCCACCAAATTGTCCCCCCTTTCCCCTTGGGCCAGGTGGCAAAGGTAGATATCCAGGCACCCTCCTCCTCCTCCTCCCTCCTCCGCTGCCTCTCCTCTTCCCCGCTGCCTTTGTGCTTGCCCTCTTCATGGGAATCCTGTCCCCTTCTCCCTCCGATTCCTCTTCCAAGTGATGCCTGTTTCAGTCCAGCTCTGCTCTGTATTTTACGCCTCCCTGGGGAGCGCTGCTCTGCCACTCATAGCCTCTGAGATGTTATTGAATTGGTGTGGAAGGGAAGGAGCTGGAGCCTGGTTACCCGGCTGCGCCGTCTCCTCCCTGTCCCCGCTGTCTGCGCCGTCTCTCCGGGTGGCTGGGGATGGATCCTTGCACCGAAGCTCTGGGTTGGCACTCAGGGGCAAAAACTGTTATAATAAAACCCTCCCGTTATACTCGGTGTTCCCCCACGTTTATTTTTAAGATGTTTGAAGGCCATTAATCAATGAGTAAGTGCATGGCGACTCGGGTCCCAATGTGCCAATAATTCATAATTACAACTAAGTGTTTGAGGCTGCGTGAGCTGCCTTTTGAAAAGGAGATGAAGAGACCTTTTGCCAACCATCCCATTAGAAAAAGGCTTCTGGTCCACGAAAGGAGATGAAACCAGGGGATCACTGAAGAATAATTTTGTAAATTGATTGCTGACTGTCATTCACCGTGGCAGTTATACCCCTACAACTGTAAAACAATTACTAGCAGCCATTTTTTTCCGTAAGTAATTAAGTGGCTTTATGGGAGGATACCTTTACCCGAATTCAAACAAGAAATAATCCTGCCTCAGACTCTGTTCCCTTTTGTTGCCGTTTGATCTCTTTCTGGAGTGGGAGTATTATCAGGATGAAGATGAAAAGTCACAATAAAACAAATGACCTGATGACTAATGTGTGCCTCGCTCCGGGAGAGCCAAAATTAGCCTCCTGCCCAGGCAGGCAGGGACGGGAGGTGAGGCCAGGCTGCCTCTGAAGGCACCAGCTTTGGTTTTAGAAGTCAAACTGTATTTCTGCACCGCAGGTCTCGCTCTGCACGGGCTCTTGCACGGAGACAGTCGCAGTTGTGTTTTGGAGACAAGCACGTTTTGGTTGTTGTAGCCCTGATTTTCCTGCCTGTGAGTGCCACACACAGCCCCTTCAGTGTCTGCGGGAACTGGGGGAAGGTGCTGGGGGGACCAAGGCCAGGTTGGATGGGGCTTTGAGCAACCTGGTCTGGTGGGAGGTGTCCCTGCCCATGGCAGGGGGTTGGAACTCAATGATCTTTAAGGTCCCTTCCAACCCAAACCATTCTATGATCCTGTGACCTGGTGGCTGTGAGGGGAGAGTGCTGTCACCGAGGCCAGAGAGGACACAGCAGGTGGGATGTGCACAGCCTGGTTAACGGTAGGGCTTTAGGATGCGTGTGCAGTTGGAGGCTCAGATCCAGCTGAGTTTATTGGCTTCTATCGCCCATCGAGGCTCCCAGCCCCCTCTTAATTTCCTATGCAGGAACCTGGCCAGGGTTATGGACATAAATCATGGGAGGTATTATGGAGATAGGTCAGGCAAATGTGGTTTTTTGCCTATAAAATCTATATTTGGGGTCTTGCAATAAAATGCCAGATCAGAGTAAATGACACCAAGACTGTGTTGTCCCACAGAACAGTTTAAATGTCAAAAAATGCAGAAGTGAATTCAATAATACCTACAGTAGCAGTTGATTCATAGAGCATTTATTTAATTGAAGAAAGACACCCCAAAGACAAATTACATCCCTGTCCTGCCAAAGCTTTCTGCATATTAGGAGGGCTGTTAATGGTGAGCCCCACGGGAAAGATAAGAGTTGATGGCATTGATACTCTGTCTCAGGTTCCACAAAATAAATCTTTGCACACAGTTGCCATTTGTATCCCTGCATTGAAGATGCCTGGGTTTGGACTAAGACTGTTTTGTGTCAGAAACTGTACAAACATAGCATAAAAATGCTTCTTGTCCTGCTGCCAAATTCCTACCAAGTAATAAAAGTGAGTATCGGTAGCAGCGATCAGCGAATAAGCCAGCCCTTCCAAATAGGGGCACTATTACTTAAATTAAATCTCAAGCTGACTAGCAGAAATCTCAGGCAAGCGGGAAGAAATAAATCTGAAACATAATAGGAATCTCTTAATACTTGCCCGAGATAATGTTGTATATTAATCCTGTGAAAATAGCCTTGACACCTAGTGTTATGTGCACTTTTAAAACCGTGATAAAGTAGGACATTTTTTAATAACCTGAGGAATCTTCTGAATGTTGACCCTGTGGTATTAGCAGTGCTTGCACGTTGCTGCAGCTGAGGGAGGGGTGCCCTGGGTTTCGTACACGATTTTGGAGACCTGTTGATTTGGATACCCCTGATTGATACCGGGAAGATGAGAGGTTGAATGTCATGGTCAACAAGATCTTTTATTTCCTTTCTGGGGCATGAAGCTGGGAGGATATTTCTTCTGCCTGAGGTGTCCACTCTACCACTAGTTGAAAGTAGCCCCTTCACAGCACCCTCACAAGTCCACAGAAGGACAATGGGTTTAAGCTGTTGTAAGGGAGGTTCAGATTAGACACTGCTGGGGCAAATAAAATCAATGGTGCTGGAGGCTGGTGAGCCCAGGGAGGTGGGGGGGTGTCTCAGGAGGGTCGGGCAAACATCTCCATTGCAGAGTAGTAATGGCACCAGTTTGCCCAGAGAGTTGCCCCACAGCCTTGTACAACCATCTGTTGCCCCAGAGCCCTGTGCAGCACAGGCTCCTACCCCCCCAGTAATGTCACAGCTGTGGTGGTGGGAATTGGTGGCCCATTGCTACATTTCGGTGGCTCAGAGGAGCTGCTCTGGAGGTTGGCAGTACTCAAGTGCTCTGTTAACTGCAGGTGGACCTGCTGTGGAGAGAGGAGAGGGGTGGATATCTCCTGTAATCCACGCCAGCTGTGAGTAGCTCATTACAAGCCTTTTTTACACCCCCCCAATCCCAAGCTGGTGCCCTGTGGTGCCACACGTTTAGTTGGAAAACCTCAGCCAGTGGGAGAATGTTTATCAAATCTTAAAGATTTCAGGAGGTTTAAATCCACCTAAAATGGAAAAATAAAAAGTCCTACATCATAAAATCTAGACAAGAAGGTGAAAACATCAACACTGGCATTGGAGCCATCATTGATCATCTGGGATGCAGCCTGGCAGCTCTATGAATTAGAGGTGACGTGCAGGGAAGATGAGCTGAATTTTAGCTCTTCTCTTTAAGATAAAGTCACAGATCTGTACGAGACGTGGGTTTTCCTTGGTCTTCCCTCAGACTGGGGCTTTCCTGGTGTAGGTTGGAAAACCTCAGCCAGTGGGAGAATGTTTATCAAATCTTAAAGATTTCAGGAGGTTTAAATCCACCTAAAATGGAAAAATAAAAAGTCCTACATCATAAAATCTAGACAAGAAGGTGAAAACATCAACACTGGCATTGGAGCCATCATTGATCATCTGGGATGCAGCCTGGCAGCTCTATGAATTAGAGGTGACGTGCAGGGAAGATGAGCTGAATTTTAGCTCTTCTCTTTAAGACAAAGTCACAGATCTGTATGAGATGTGGGTTTTCCTTGGTCTTCCCTCAGAATGGGGCTTTCCTGGCGTAAATGCAGCTGTTTGTTAAATTCATTCAGGACCCCACAGACAATTTAGTGTAAGTTCAGGATGATGTGGTGAATTGAAGCTGGACTAGACCGAACTTTGGACTGAGAAGCACAGAGAAAGCAAGACCTCCCTCTAGTGTCTGGAGAGTAGGAAGGAAGAGATGCAGCTGTTTGTTAAATTCATTCAGGACCCCACAGACAATTTAGTGTAAGTTCAGGATGATGTGGTGAATTGAAGCTGGACTAGACCGAACTTTGGACTGAGAAGCACAGAGAAAGCAAGACCTCCCTCTAGTGTCTGGAGAGCCATAGGAAGGAAACGAGGAGAGCAGAAAAAAAGAAAACCTTTTATATGGCATTATTTATAAGAGTTAAAAAGGCAAGAAAGACAGTATAATAGGAGGGCTAAAAGGAGTGTGTAAATGGGCTATACGTGTAACCTAGCTGTCGTTTTGAATTTTGAAATGAGGTTCCTGGTAGGCAGATTTCAGTGATTTGCTTTGGTAATTAATGTTATTTAATTATCTTCCTAATGAGGAGGCTGCAGAAAGTGGGAGCAGCCTGATAGAAAGAAATCTGCTAATGAAAAAAACCTGTGAGCCCTGAGGGGCAGAGGGAGGGCAGGTCAGTCAAATGGCCCTGGGGAGGAGCGGGAGAGATGGGCTCAGCCCCAGCCCCACAGTGGGGACGGGGTTTGAGCCCCCTCATTTTTTTCTACTGCAGTTCTGTTGTTGAGACCCTCAGTCCAGGGAAAGGAGCCCTGAACTGATGTGGCACCTCTGCTGAGGTGGGAAAATAAGGGTTAGAAATCAGTAGAGCCCACGATGCAGTCCCAAGCCTGCAGCAGTGGGTTGTAAGGTGGTTTTGGAGAAGGAGTTTTCCATTTCTTCTACTTGACAGTGGGCTATAGGGCAGGAAGGGTGGCACTGGTGGCTGGAGGGGGTGCAAGTGCAGAGGGCTGCATTGCACTGCCCTGGGCAAATTTTTCACGTGGAGGTAAATCCTAACGGTGAGAAGCCCACCAGGTATGAATTAAATCCCTGTGGTGGGCTCAGGAGGCAGTGGCCTGGGTTTGCAAGCCCCCAGCAGAGCCTTGTGTTACCAAAAGCTGCTTTACTGCCCCAGGAGAGGGCTGAGGTGGGTTTGCGGCCTTTACCCACCAGTGTGGGTCTGTTTTAACAGTGTTGTGGGCAGCACCATTGATGCTGAGTGGAGCTGAGCCTGAGTGAATGCAGCAGGAATACAGTAACTAAATCTCTGTTGATTTATTTATTTTTTTTTGTTCTTTTAAAGGGAGAAGAAAAATCCCTCGACTCTGACATTTACAATAGACATTATCCGCTCCCTGACATTTGGGCTCATAAACTGAGGTCGGCCAAATTTCCGTTCTTCACTCACCCCGCTGTGTGAGACAAGATGTGAACTGACAGAGTGGCCCTTCCTCTGAACGGTGGAGCACCTGCCCCTTGCTCCCCACACAGGATTTCGGGAGACAGGTACTTATTTCATTCCACAGCTGGCCATGGATGGAGGGGGCTGCTCCAGGAGGCTTTCCTGAGGTTGAGCCAGGCTGGTGATGCCATGTTGCTGTCACCCACATCCAGGCTTTAGAAGGACGAGAATCAGGACGAGGCTTTTGTAACTCCTTTGAACACAGGTCAGTTGAAGCAGCATTAACTGGTTTTATGTGCCTGCATTAGCCCAGTGGGGAATGGATGAACAGAAACAATAGAACCTTGCTCTGGGCTGGGCGGTTGGGTGAGTAAATGTAGGGGTAAATGGACGACCGCAGAGCTGAGAAACCCGAGGTTAAGACAGGAGCTGAGGCAGAGCGTGAAGAGCAGGGGGGTTGCCTCATCTCCCCCCACTGCCCTTTTCTTTGGGAGAGGACTCCAAGTGGCAGCATGTGCTTTAATAAAATTTCATTTCTCAAGGAGGAGAGTGATAAAGATATATTTAAGATGGGCCTGTCCTGCTGATCTTCAATGAGACAATCAGCTCTGCTTGAAGAAGAAAGGTTACGTGGTGCTCCTTTAACTTGGCATGTCCCAGGTTCTGAATTTCTCAAGGAGGAGAGTGATAAAGATATATTTAAGATGGGCCTGTCCTGCTGATCTTCAATGAGACAACCAGCTCTGCTTGAAGAAGAAAGGTTACATGGTGCTCATTTAACTTGGCATGTCCCGGGTTCTGAGCATGGTTAGTTTGGAGAAGAGGCGGCTGAGGGGGGACCTTATTGCCCTCTACAACTACCTGAAAGGAGGTTGTAGAGAGGTGGGTGTTAGCCTCTTCTCCCAAGTGAATAATGACAGGACCAGAGGAAATGGTCTGAAGTTGCAGCAGGGGAGGTTTAGATTAGATATTAGGAAGAATGACTTCATTGAGAAAGTGGTCAGGCACTGGAACAGCCTGCCCAGGGAGGTGGTAGAGTCACCATCCCTGGAGGTATTTAAGAAATGTGTAGACATGGCACTTCAGGGCATGCTCTAGTGCCTGAGATGGTTGGTGTGTGGGTGTGGTGTGTGGGTGTGTGGTTTATTGGGTTTTTTTTGTGGTTGGACTCAGTGATCTCAAAGGTCCCTTCCAACCATGAATATTCTGTGATTCTATCAGCCAGGAACCAGCTGGACTTACCCTCCACCCTGCAGAGGATGCAAACCAAACTCCTTGTAATCCAGAGCCTGCTCCAGCATCACCTTCTCCCACCAGCATTTTGGCACCCACCTGAAGCACCGAGAGCAGCAGTGAAATGATGTGGCAGCATTAACCCTGCTGAGTGAAGGGGAGGTAGGGCTGTGTCAGATAACAAAGCTTTTATAATGGCTTGTACATTGCATAATGGCTTGTGTTTGCTGTAGTGTCTGCAGGGGAACACACAACTGAGGACGAGTGCCTGGAGACACACAGAGGAGACTGCCAGAAGTCAGAGTGCAGTGATGCTGGGTTAGAGCCGGGGACACCCAGCCCCAGGAAGCCCAGCGTGCCCGTCCCCCTGACCACAGTCCCACCACCAGCACGTCATGACCCAGAGGTTCCTTGCTTCAAGCAGCCAAGGCCACGCAGAGTCCCAAGTAAGTCATTGGTGACCTACTCTCATATTGATAAGCACCTTTTTCTCTTAGTCAGGACAGAGGCAAGGAACCATACAGAACACAAGTGTCCTTATTCACCTTCCTCTCATGCAAAAAAATCCCCAAACCCTAACTTGGACCACCTTAATGTTTTTGAAGACATTAACCACTCTTACAGAAAGAAACCAGTTGAATTGCTCTATGAATGCTCCTTCCTTGAATATAAAAAAAGCAAGCTTATGTAGAAACCAAGAGAAAAGTTACTACCTGACTAATTTCACCAAATAGTTTTAGCAAGAAAATAGCTCTGTCAGACCAAGACGTGCTGGTGTTTTCAGAAATGAGTTACCATTCACGTGAGAATTGATTCCATTAAACTCAATGGACACAGTGGTAAGAAAGCCTGAAAAAAATAGATGATGCCAAGTATCTCCCAAACTCTCTCTGAAGTTGAGCTGGCCAGGGGTGGCTGGTGTTCACCTGGGTCTTCTCACAGCCTTGTTGCTGGAGGACCATGGAGGCAGCTGGTGTTGGGCTTCTGGAGACCACGTGCTGGGCGGGTGTAGGGGGGGGCACTTTGTCTGACCGAGTTGTTGCAAGGTTTTTAAACTGTTTCTCAGAGAAGGGCTGTGAAAAGGTGCAATTTTGGCTACAGTCCCAAGAAAATCATGGCAAAGAGAATGGAGAAGAACAGCACAGGAGAATTCATAGTTTGTATTCTGTGTGTTGTGCATGAAAGTGGAGTAATGCTGGGGATGGGGCGCTGTCACCTGCTCAGGAAGGCAAACACCACTCACCCCCAAGATGCTCATTTTTTGACTCTCACCTGCCGTAGCCGACAGCAGAGTTAAGCTTTTGGGGTAATTTCAAAGTAATAAGGAGGGCTGAACACTGGGGGAGAAGGCATCACATGCCATGTTCTTCTAAGCTTTATTTTTGTAAGGTATTAAAATAATTTTCCAAAAGAAAAATGGACTTATATGATTACCCACGTTTGTGCTGATGACAGGAGCAGATTACAGCTGAAGTATCTTCTTTTGTTTAGTCTTAGTCTTGTGAAAGATACAGCCCACTTTTGTCCCCTGTGAAAGTGCCACACTGCAGAGAGAGTCTCGGGCTTTCAGAGCCAGTCATTTTGATTGATTGATTGATTGAATTGACTGTAACAGCTGTGGATGATGCACCAAGTTGGGCAGGGGCAGGTGTGTCAGTCTCTTCTCCCAAGTCACAGGCGGTGGGACAAGAGGAAACAGCCTCAAGATGCACCAGAGGAGGTTCAGGTTGGATATTAGGAAAAATTTTTGCACTGCAGTTTAGGCGTTGGAATGGGCTGCCCAGGGAAGGGGTTGAGGCACCATCCCTGGAGGTATTTAAAAGACGTGTAGACATAGTGCTCAGTGACATGGTTTAGTGATGGTTTTTATCAGAATTGTGCTGATTGTTGGACTAGATGATCTTAAAGGCCCCTTCCAACCTAGACAATTCTATGAAAAATCACTTTCCTGGTAGGAAATCATTATAGCTGCCTGTTCCTTTAATCCTGCTGAAGCTCCACAAATCAGTTTAACCACTATGGTTACGTTTTGTGTCCTGTAAGTGCTTCATGTAGTCACAGAGGTTAGTGTACAGAGGACAGCGGTGCCCAGTACCACTGTGTGAGATCCCAGGGCTGAAAACACTGTCATCAAACGATCCCGTGGAGAGTGTGTCTAATGGGATCTGCTCCTTTCTGCTCTTTAGCTCTTGGAGCAGAGAGCACCTCCTTCAGCGTGAAGTTCTGTGTGAAACGTGGATACTCCGGAGAGCAGCCGGCTCCCAGCCTCCCGAAACAGGACTGCAGAGAGATGGCCTGTAGGTGTCAGCCTCCTGCTGCACAACCGCACACACAGGCTCAACAGCAGGTGGGTCCCTATGTTTGTTTTTTAAATCAAAGCCATCTCACTTCACACCTGTTTTACTTAAAAAGTAAAAATTAAAAAAAAAAAAAAACACCTCAAGTTTAATCCTGTTCTTACAGATCCAAAGGGAGAACTAAAGACGTATCACTGTCATGTTTGTCTCCCACGTGTTTTTATCCTCATAGGATGGTTTGGGTTGGAAGGAACCTTAGAGGTCACTGAGTTCCAACCCCCCCGCCATGGGCAGGGACATCTCTCACTAGAGCAGGTTGCTCAAAGCCCCATCCAGCCTTGAACACCTCCAGGGATGGGGCTTCTCTGGGCAACCTGTTCCAGTGTCTCACCACCCTCACAGTGAAACATTTCTTCCTGATACCTACTCTAAATCTCCCCTCTTTCAGTTTAGAACCTCATCCTATTGCTCCATTCCCTGATAAAGAGTCCCTCCCCATCTCCCGGACCCCAAATATTTGTAATTTGTAGTATTTTTAAATGATTAAACCTTCACGCTCTGCAGCCACCTCAAAACTTCAGCAGCATAAAAAGCTTCAACCTCCTGCCTCCTCACAGGTTCATCCCTTATTTTTCTTCATGGTTGCAATCAGACTCCTAGAGGGTAACACATCACCAAATAAAACATGACCTAGCACTCCTGTACCAAACCCAAAGGAGCTCTCATACCTTAGATCAAAATAAGAAAATATTATTTCTGCAGTTTTCTATCTGGAGCCTTGCGATAGGATGATGCTAATTATAAGCAAGAGTTTAATATAGAAGAGTTTGTTACAGAAACCCAGTAAAAGGGAAGCAGAAAGACTATTAATTGCCTGTGATTTTGACACTGCTCTATTTTCCTGCAGGGGCGTGGGACAAGTGGTACCAGACAGCAGGACTAAGAAGCGGTGAAGGGAGCAGTAAGTGGATCACATTTTAAAGCAGTAGGTGTGAAGCCAGCTCTGCGTAAGTAGGTCAGCCAGCCAGGGGGAAACATTTTAATCTAGTGGTTTAATTACAAAATAGGGGACTACGCTGGGATAAACAATTAAAGGTGAGTCTCATTGGTTAAATTTTGTTAAACAGATTTAACAGTAAGTGGTCACCACCTAGAAGTAAACCTAGCTTAACTTTATTAATACCAAGAAAAGGGAAAGTCAGTGACATCACACATTTCACCCAAACACAGTGCTCTGCTCAGTTCATGAATTACAGAGGAGCAGAAGCTGGTGTTGGTAACTTATGGAAAAAGGGAGTCCAGTTCTTGAAAAACAACCCAACAAACCAAAAAAGCCCTAAAAAATACCCTCTAAATTTCTAAAAGCTTTTAAAAGCTATTTTTTATAAAAATAATGATCCAGAAAGTATTTTGTGGTAAGAATATTTTTTATATATTTTTTTTTTACACTTTCAACACTTACAAAAACATTCAAACACAAAAAAAATTAAATAACTTTGGAAGCAGAACAAGTCCTTCTGCCTACACACATACAACAATTCTGAGCTGTTGGCACAAAAAGTAATCCACATTCATAAAACCCTTACTACTATATCAAACATAAGTTAAGTAAATCATAGGCACTAGTTTATCAAATCCATATTTCCACACTTCTGCAGTAGATCTCTAAACACAGAGCCCCCGTGATTTCCTGATATCGATAAATGGGTAATGCACAAAGGCTTTCTAGTAAACAGTCTGTCTCTTCAGGAAGTCATTCGCTGTATTTCAGGGGAGAACAGCAGAGAAAAGAATCCTTATAAAACTTAAGCTGAACTTACCCAAGTGATGAATTACTTAACTCAAGGAAACGTACACAACAGTTTGATGCAGCCATAGTAAAACCCCCGATATCGTCATCTAAACTGACTTTCAAAATTTAAAAGTCAATCAAGTGTTTGATAAAATCCACCAATTAAAATTTTTCTTTTTTTTTTTTTTTTTTTGAATGAAGACTACAGCATTCAGCATTGCTTTGTAAAATGCTGAAATGTTACAATTCAGGCTTTAGTGAGAGAATGTGCGCGTTTGATCTAGTCCTCTCTTCTGCTTGAAAGTGACACGAGACACTGACACGCGTTACCTGTGCCAGTGGGTGACACGAGGCCAGACCAGTGGTATGTACTGCTCTACTGGTGCAAGGCAGTTTCTTTATCCCTGCTGAAATCTTACTGAATTACAGTATATTTGATACCCCGACTTCGAAGTCTCGGCACAGATCTTGGTCTGGAGCGCGATGTCGTTCATCGACCCAAAGTCTGCTTGAGTCATTAGAGCTGCAAATTAGTCTCCACTCCTTCCTATTTGGCTTCTTCCAAGTCAAGTAGTATTGCATGGCTTTTCATCCAGGAATATGTTAATGCTGGCCTAAAATTCAAGTGCTAGAATTTCAGGGTTAGTTATCCTCTTAGTGGTGGGAGCCAAAAGACACCAGCAGTTCCAAACTCAGATACTAACGGGGTTGAAGGCTACCTACCGTCCCATCCAACTTGTAGTGTTTCGTCAGTCATTGCACAAAGGAGATACCATTCACATTCTCTTACTTCATCAACTGTACATCCAAAATACTGAAAAAGCTTCAAACAAAATCCCTTCCATTTAACTAGTCCCACCCAATAAAACTTTAGTTACATAGGTTTGCATGATGTCTTCCAAGTGAGAAAACAATGGTTCAAATGCTAAATATATGAATGAGTTGTTCAGAGCAAAATGTGTTAGAATGAGTCAGAGCCACCAGAGGAATTTAATAGCTTGTAAACAGACATAGCAGGTTTCATACTCTGTTACCAGTACTGTGAGATACACATATGTAAGGCAAAGTACATATTTAAACACACTTACATGGGCAATATCTTCTGTAAAAATATTTACAATTTAAAATAAACCAATTTAAGAAATGGATGAAAGTAAAAAAATAGGATACAGAAAACTCCCTCATACCATGGAACATCACCTAAATGAATATCATTTGGCATCAAGAGTCAACTCATTACCTTAAAATTTGTATGTTACAAGTGCATAGTTGTGTTTCCTTCTCCTTAACTATCAGCAGTTACAGTTGCTCCAGGCTGCAAGCATAGTGGTATGGTATTACAACAAATTAACATTACGACTTGCTCTTTCCTTTGTAAGGAAACCTGCTATAAAAAAAAAGTTTTTTTCCCCAAATAGCGAGCCATGTGTTAAAAATGTGGCTACAGTAGCAAAGGCCATCTTTCCTGAGCCAGGAACTTTAAGGTTAGAAAGATTGTACAACTGATACTAAGCCCTTTTGGCGATCAAACATGTAAGAGCACGTAAAGCTGATAAATCAACATAGGAAAGATGCAATCTCTACTATTGCATTTGCATGTGTCTGCTACATTCAAACCTTTAATGTTAATAAAAGCCATGGCTACTACTTACTGTTCTGCCTAATCCTCCAGGGTAACTTCTGATTGGTTCTGAAGGATGTACGTACCACTTTCCCCAACGAGAATCTCACACAATCGTTTCACTACCGCTGTAGCAGTCTGCAATCAGAGTATCAGCTCTGATCAACCTAGTCTTGTTTCAATAGTACATACTCACCAATCTTTCTGCTGAATTAAAAAAGGCTGAAAATGAAGTTTTGGACAATGTAAGTTGACTGTTATACTTGCTGTATTTCAAGATGGGCATTTCTTTGGCATTCGTTAGGTTTTTGCCCAGACATTGGCCACTGTCATAAATGCTCATATTGATACGTTTTTAGCAAGCAAGAACAAAAAAACCAACCCAGAACTGATAGCAATTTAATGTAGAAGTGATTGTATAACCACCAAACATCTGATGTTAGATGTCATTAAAGTGCTGCTTTGTAATCTCTGCCAGTTTGTGCTAATTAGAGACAGAGAGGTTTGGAATTTTTACAAATTCCAAAAGTCACATCTGAACAGTTTGTATAATCAAGCTGTTTTTAGCCTGGTGAGGAAGCATCCGTGAGCACTGGAACTCTGCGTTAAGCTCTGCAGTTCAGTAGCAGCCATCTTTCCAACTCTCGTCTTTCACGTTGCCATAGGTTTTGGGAGCGGGTAATGATCTAAAAATAAAATGAGACATTTTTCACTTTCATACACAACTGCCGAAGTCTTCAGCTACAACACATAAGAATTTAAACATTTTATAAATAATCGAAATACACATTTGACTCATTTACTTCTCTGCAATATGGTTTACTTAAGCTAAACCCTAAAGCGTTTCCAGTTTCAGGTTCTATGTGTTGTTGATGTCAGAAAAACATCTGCATAAATAGACAGAAAACTTTTTGCTATTATACTCTGTGAAAATATGAACTGCTGCCACTTAAAAATAGGTGATTTTTTTTTCAGTGATGTATAAACAGGAAAATCCTTGTTTAGAGTATTACATTTTGCTTACATCAAAATCTTGACATTCCTAGACACTTCATGACTGCATTGTGTACAGATCCTGCATTATGTACACAAACTTTCAAATCAAATAGCTGCGTAAGTTTAATAAGTGAAACACTTTTCTATAAGATGAGCTGTGATTTGGACAATCATATTGTCCTACTATTAACAGCTTCCTGTCAAAACCAACTGCTTTTTATTACACAAGTCTAAGAGCGCAGACTCGGAGTGTAAAACGGTCAGTGCTGTGACAGTCACTGGACATTCCCCTGCCCAGCACTCACTGCAGAACAGAACTCCTCCACTTTGCTATTTACAGCTGTTTTATCTTTTTTATGGTACTGGAAACCAGCTGTTTATCCTTTCTGTGTTGCCCTGTGGGTTAACTGCACTGGTTTTTACTTTAAGTTTAGCAAATGCTACAGATGCCTCCTCTGCCCTCACGTGTTTTCCTTCCTAGAGTTTCCTGCTGCCCAAGGAGAGGAACCGTTCTCACTGTGGTACCATTGCTGGACTTATGGATTACAAGAGGAAAATAGTTCTGACTTCAGCAGCTGTCACTCAGTGGTACAAATTAATTTTCACTCCCCAGCTATACTTTGATAACTTTTTACCACACGCAGACAAATTCGTATCGCTTTCTCAGCTCAGACTAAGACACTATTTTTCTCTCAGTTTTGCTTCAAAGCTATTTTGGAAACACAGGCAAATACTTCACGTGGTGCTCTCCCCTTCTGTTCTAAAGACCTTGAGATCAAAATAAGAATTGCAGGAAGGAGGAGCACAAAGACACAATGTACAAAATCACTTCAGAAAGCTTCAAACTCAGGCTGCCTGTCACATACTCACCTGCGAACAGGCTGTGCAAGTTTGCTACGAGGCACTGGGATGCCCCCCGTGGAAGGGGCACTGGGTCTGGGCAAACCACTCCTCATGCCCGCTGTCCCTGCCGGTCTGGTAAGAGTAGTAGTGTTAATGCTGCTGGCAGGGCTCGGCAGGCCTGAGCTCTGGGCTGCAAGAGGCCCCGGCAGAGAAGTACTGTGTGTCAGCTGCGCTGCCTCTGGAGGAGCAACCGAAGCGGGTCCGTGGTTACTGAATGCCTTCACGGGCTGTCGGAGAGCCAGGGGGGACGGCGCTGCAGGTGAGCGGAACTTACTTGAAGAAGGTACTGGAAAATAAAATACACAAGTTACTTTCAAGCTTGAGTTACAGTATAACTGAACTTAAAATCAGGAAATTACTTTACGTGAATATTCAAACAATATGGAATGTATAATGGATACAGCCAGTCAAGCAGCAATGAGAAACAGGAATTCAGATGTCCTTTGTCGTGTGTTTTTGATATCGTAACTCTAATGTCCCATTTGCTTACTATAAATATTTATTAATCTGGATTTATAAGTAATATTAGTGAGGCTCTAACTGTTATATTAGTCAAGTCAAAAGAAACAGAGGAGAACATATTTGTCAAAAAGAAATTTAACTGCTTCAGAGCCACGTGAACCTAACTCCCATCCCTGAAAGAACACGTTGAAGAATACAGTACTCTAGTGTGACACGGTCTTTAAATAGATTCAAAGTGTGTATTAGCCTTCAGTGATGAAATTCTGAGTGCAGAGCTTCTTAGTGTCTCTTTTACGCTGTTCTTTTTAACCAAACCCAATGAATTAGAATTCACCTAAAGATATGGTCACCTCCCAGAGTTATTGGCTGATCAGGAAAAAGGTCAGCCAACCCCCAACACCAAAGAGGTTAAGGTGCTGCTGTGGAATTTAAACCAGACAACTCTAACAATTTGTAGCCACCTCCACTTCATCTAAATTATCAGCAGAACTAATATCTCTATTCAGATACTTCATAAGGTCTTTAATCAAGTCCTTTCTGGGAAAGCTTAATAAAACCAGAATATGCAACAGTGCTTTGATAATGCCAAAACATAAGCACCATTCTTCATGAGTATGAGAAATATTTTCAAATTATGCACAATGTATCACTAAACAGAATACTTAAACTAATTTCACCAGCTTTTCAAACTGAGGCAGGGGCAGTAACAGTCTACACAGGACAATCAAACCAATCAGGAAAGTAAAACAAAATCATGTTTACTTGTAGGGAATTTGCACGAACTATTCTTTCCTCCACTAAATAAACTTTTTTTATACAGAGACCAAAGTTGCATCTCTTTGACAGATGCTGTACATAAGTAAGACAGAGACCAAAGTTGCATCTCTTTGACAGAGGCTGTACATAAGTAAGATGGTCCTTCATGTCACTTTTATTACCATCTTACAAGGTAGACCCACTAACAATATGAGGAGTGAGAAAAGAGATGAGCAATGACAGGAAGGCAGCATCCTAAATGGGGTACAGAGGAAGTGGTATTCAGGTTGTATTCTGAAGCCATTTCTAATACGGGATATACTAACAATATGAGGAGTGAGAAAAGAGATGGGCAATGACAGGAACACAGCATCCTAAATGGGGTACAGACGAAGTGGTATTCAGGGATACCTAGGAAGATCAATCTGTGCCTCATTACAGATGTGAACTAGATTTTATTTCTTTCTAGGTTATCCAAGAGGGCCTTTCCACCGATAGCAGTAATAAACACAGCATGAAGTCACTCATGGAAAAGCTGATAAAAAAGGTGGCAGAGATGTCAACAATACCTGACAGTGGGTAAACTGAGAGGAGAATGAATAAGAACCCTTAAAATAAAAACCTTGGCGTCAAGCCAGAGGATGGATTAAGGAAAGCATTAACAACAGAATGACTGGACAAGAGCAGCAAAGTGCTCCTAGGACTAAGATAGATTACATATTAGAAGTTTTTAAAACGTGACATTGCCTGTAACATTAGTGCCATTGTATGTGCAGAATTTCCAAGTGATTCTACAGGGTAAACATACAGAGCCTTTATCACTAACCTTCTCATTACGACACTTGCTTGGAACACAAATACAGCATCATGTCAGCAACTGACCAACAGAGCAATGCCAGCAGGTAAACACTGAACACAGCTTTGGGCCTCTTATAGGCACCACGGAGAAAAGGATTTTAGGTAGAGAATATAAGCACTGAAAAGTTGTAAACGAAGACAGCTTGTCACAGTCCCAGTGAAAGTAAGCATCCAGTAAATTAGTCCTCTGCATTCTCTCCAGTTTTCTGTTGACCATATTTTACCATGCTTCCAACTGGAGCTGTCAATTCAGAAAGTGTTTCCTGTCAGCACAGCGTCGCAGTCAGTGCCGAGAGCTGCGTTCCTTCTCCTACATAAAGGGAGGGATTGTCTTCCAGCCTGCTGTGATCTCCAGAGCAGCAGCCCACATGATGCAATCTCTGGCAAACTGCCTAATAATTCTGCTCTACATATAAAGAACTTTGTCTTAGAGCAGTTTTGGCTATTTAATAAAACTCGGTTAGTCCTAGCTGTAAGATGGGATCACAAAGAGTGAGGTAGTGCCTTAGTTAAAGACAATTTGGTAGGATTGAACTGATCCATGTTTGATAAAAACACGTAAACGCGTAAGGTTAGTGCTCAACAACTTCAGGCAACTCTATCTCCTTAGAAACTAAATAACTAGAACCAACTGCAATTAAAGTATCTGGCAACAATAAAAACAAATGGCACTGTGCAAACATGACATTTAGATTTCCCACCCTCTCTGGATTCTGTCCTGATTGTGGGCAGGGAACAGGAGATTCTCCATCTGGCAAAGCGGGATGCTGTGAAGCTACCACCTTATCTGTCTTGGACCCCAAGGCCAGCTGCTGCACATCAACCTCAAACCAGAATCAATTCTAATACAGTTGTTAAATTATAGCCATCGTGATGAGATGACTCAGAATGATCTGAAAGAAGAGGTAAAATGATGGGAATCAATAAACTGTTCTGTCATCTCAGCACAGAAAAGACATGGACCTGTGGGAGCGTGTCCAGAGGAGGCCACGAAGATAATCAGAGGGCTGGAGAACCTCTCCTACAAGGACAGGCTGAGAGAGTTGAGGTTGTTCAGCCTGGAAAAGGGAAGGCTCCAGGCAGACCCATTTGCAGCCTTTCAGTACTTAAAGGGGGCTTATAATAAAGATGGGGACAAACTTTTTAGCAGGGCTGTTGTGATAGGACAAGGCGTCATGGTTTTTAACTAAAAGAATGTAGATATATACTAGATAGAAGGAATCTTTACGATGAGGGTGGTGAAACGCTGGCTCTGGTTGCCGAGAGAGGTGGTAGATGCCCCATCCCTGGAAACATCCCTGGTCAGGTTGGGGTCCATCCCTGGAAACATCCCAGGTCAGGTTGGGGTGACCTCTAAGCAACCTGATCTGGTTGAAGAGTTTTTAACTAAAAGAATGTAGATATATACTAGATAGAAGGAATCTTTACGATGAGGGTGGTGAAACGCTGGCTCTGGTTGCCGAGAGAGGTGGTAGATGCCCCATCCCTGGAAACATCCCTGGTCAGGTTGGGGTGGCCTCTGAGCAACCTGATCTGGTTGAAGATGTCCCTGCTCATTGCAGGGGGCTGGACCAGATGATCCAAACCATTCTATGATCTGACTGATACTGGATTGATGTATAAGCCTTAGCAAATCTGTTACAGAGAGATCAAGAGCTAGTTATTTGAATTGAACAGTAATTTTTAACTGTTTTACACAAAATGGTAAAAAAAAAAAGCCAGTGTCTGTGTGTGAAAGTTGTCAAGCTCTGTAATGAACAGTATTTTAAGAAACTAAACCCAATTGTTGCTCATAGTTGTTTACCATTTTGAAGCAAAAGTCTTGTTTCATTACTGCATAATGCTTCCGGACTCTTGCAAATCTCAGATCAGAAGCAAGAAAATCAACACATCAAAGACTATAAAATAGCAAGTAACTGAAAAGGACACGTTGGGTCCTCATTTACAGCGAGGAACGACAGCAACTATAAACGGTATAAATATACATATGTATATAACATATTCTGAGTGGTGCAATATGATCAGTTTCTCATTCTCTAAGGTTTAGTAACGTTTTACAAATAATATAAACTCAAAGAGAAGTTAATTTTCTGTAAATTTCCACAGGTCCAGACTAGGCCATTGGCCTAGTAAGTGTTCCAGACATCCAGATGAGGGTAAAGGCATGGCCAACTGGAAAGACAGCCTGGAAAGCTTTGCAGAGGAATCGAGATGGTGGTCTTACGTCAAAGCAGAACATTGAAAAAACCTTTATCTGTTTGGTATGAGATATTACAAAGACTGTTGAAGACTTCTTATTAAGCCATGTGAACCTGTTTCCAAGCCATCGTACTTTGCTAAAACTTTCTGCGTGGAATGACGTTGACTCAAAGAAGTTACTGCTGTTGAACCACCAAGAGAAACGCACGCATTTTGTCAGCCACCCTCAGTATCTCTGTGAAGGACTCTCACCATCCTTAAAGGGTTCTAGCATATACAGAGCTTATTGATTGGTCTCAAGTGAAATATGATCTTTAAAATAAGATCTTCTAGATTGTAACAGACAACAGGACCAACTGTGCTTAAAAACCAGATGATGAACTTGGTCTATCTTAGTAGTGAAATTGAGGCAGTGTCACATATAAGGCTGCCAGAATTAGTTAAAAATCAGTTAAAAATTGTTTAGTTGGATTAGAGACTCAACATATCTCATTTTCTTCTCAAGAGAAAAAAGCCAATTTCTGCTGTTGGCAAACAAGAATATTATATACAATAGTCTCTAGTTCCTTGAGAAAAAAAGACAAGTCTAAATTACTGTATGTTGGGGTTAATCTTCTGGTTTTGAGAGGAAAAGAGGAAGCGCAAGCACATGTGCATGTACGCGCAAAAGAAGTTGACATTCTATACTCATCTTTTCAAGGATAAACTCGTGAGCTTTTGTTTCCAGCCCAAAGGATGGTATTTACACTTGCTGCATATATTTTTGCACAATCAAAAAAAGAACAATTTTTAAAACTTGTGTTTTAAAAACCATATTTTACAATTTTAAAAATTCCTATCCAAATGTAGCCCTTATAAATATGGATTCTGGAGTCTACTTTTCTAATCCAGATTTTCCTGATTAATGCTAGAAATCACCAATCTTTGGATTTTTATCTCAAAATTCAATTTAATACTTTTTCTCCTATATAATTCAGGGTTGTATTTTTACTGTTTAGACCAAAAAGTTAACTTTCATACAGAAAGGACCACTTGGTTAATCTCGACATGCAACACCAATTTTATTAATCTAGACTATGTGAGATTTAATGCAGGTGAACAATTATCTGAGATTTGCTGGAGCTTGGTAAGAGGTTGTAAGTTAATTACCTCCTTTTGCAGATGGACTTGGAAGAAACTGTTTGGTTTTGAAGGCAGCACGAGGCAAATTTTTCTGCCTTTGCAGAGCTGTTGAAAGACAAGAAGTGTTATATTTGTCTAAGAAGGTAAGAAAACTAAATTTACTGGGAATTTCAGAATTGCATCCACTTGTGAAGCATCAAGAAACAGAGTGAGTAAAACACTCAAAAAGCTGTTATGACTCTGGAAGTGGTGGGGTTTTTTAAATGGTGCTTGCTCTTAATGGCAAAGAGTTACAGACGAGCGTGTCAGGAATTTTGCAGTGCAAAATGAGCAGATTCTGTAAGAGTAAAGCTTCTTGCAGGGCAAAAAGCCCAGAAAGGCAAAAAAAAACCCAAAACAACACCAAAGGGAGAACAAGCCACCTAGCAAACATGCTACAGCAATACAAGTGCAAGATTAGATGCAAAGATGAAAATTAAACTGTCATATTTGAGCTAGCAAGACTAAACTTTTCATTTTAAAGGACTTTTCTGAAAAATATTCAACACTATAGAGAAGCATAAATCTTTGTCTGTGATCATCATATAAGCAAATTGTATTTTTCAGTTATGTGAACATAAGCCATTTTGAGAGATGTCTGGTTTTTTTCCTCTTCAAAAGGGTATGCAAGAGGACTAAAATTAAAATGAAGACATAACACACTAAGAATTATCAGCTCCCAGTGTGTAGACAGCATGACAGAAATTGGTTTTTACTGTGCCTTTGCTCCTACATCTTGGTTTTTTTTTTTCTAGTAATGTTCAAGGGCTGATACTGCCACGAAATGAGCTCACTACCTACCAGTTACCAAGAGAAGCCAATGTTCCAAGAGCTGCAGAATCTTGGCAAGGAGAGAATTACCTATTGCCAGAAGGAACGCATCGACTCAGCGCGTTTTCACCGCAGCATATTTAAGTGGGGGGAAGGAGGAAAATAGTCAATGAAATAAAGCTTTGCCTGCACAAAGGCTTCTTAAAATGACAGTGTATGAATAAACATCTCTGCTCACCTCAGTGTATAGAGTTTTGTACCAGCATAAAACTGATTGCACTATAGCAAGGCTGATTTCCACAGTGAGAAGGAAGAAAGATGGGGGAACAGCTGTGCATAAAGATCCTGACCCTGAGTAAGGAAACTCAGTAATCCTATCACCAATTGGTGAATATCACGATAAAGAAGGTAGGGGAAGAACAATTAGGATCCTAATAATATTAGTTAATCCTTTTCTAAACTTGATAGCATAAAGTAATTGCCATCATCTTTCCTATTCTTCAGTCAGTGCAAAATTCTGCAATATCCTGTGAACTGTGAAAGAAGTTCATCATGTGTTTTACCTTCATTCTGAAATATGACCAGGTGGTCTATTCATTTTAGTCTTGATAACTATCATTTTCAAACAGCAAAAAGGAATTAAGGTGTTTATAAACATGATAAAATGCTGCCTGTGGGTATTAAGAATTAAAAAAAAATAACCTATTCCTTTTACCAACTAAACATGTGGCAGTATGCAACTCTTATTCAACTTCTGGCACATGGTCTTGCTATAAACTTTTTTAAGGCATACCCAAGAACAGCCAATTAAGCACAGTAAGATGTTTAAAAATGAGCACAATTCCTAGGAATTCAGTGAGGCAGACCACTGGCCAGAGTGTTTCTGTCCACAAGTATTCCTTTTGTATCATTTTGTACTGAATCAGTGTTTTCGTTATACCACACAAAATGAAGAACAGCTTCTTCCTTCATATTTATGAACTTGAATTTAGTTTGCCCTAATTCATTCAGATTTAAATGTGCTACTGCACATAGCACTAAGTTTCTTCCCCCATCATTATTTATGCTACTCGCAAGTCAAAGATGTGGGATGATATGGAAAGGATTTAAATTATATACATACATCTCTCTCAAATTCCTTCCTTCTCAATGGAGACTCCAGGAAATAGAGACTCGATAACTAAAATCTGTGCACTGAATCACTGTGCAGAACTTCAGGCAGTGCAATTTGAGCAGTGCTGAGGACACATGCAGTTTGAGATAAGCGTGGAGCACATGCTCATCCACGCTGCTGGTGCTCTTGAGGTGCTGTGTCTGCTCTTACGTTACCTGTCACAAACGGGGCACGAGGAACACAGGCAGCTACAGTTACTTCTCATCAACTGAACTGGAATACTCGGGTTTCCCCAAAACACACACCTTCTCCTTTTACTCTGAACATGCCAAGCAGCTGGATCTTGGCAAGCAGAGTTGTTCCTTTACTGACAGTTTGAACAACCCACAGCTTAGCTCTTTGAGAAAATACTATATTTAGCCCTGCTTAAAGATTTAACATCCATGTGCTAATGGTGCCAGGTAAGTACAAAAGTATCACACACAATCCACTAGATAGCACGCAGCTCCTACGTGGAAGCCACCATAGAAGTTCTACAGCTTTGCATCTACGTGGTGTAGGACAAAGTACAGAGTCCTTCTGTCACACTAACACTTTAAAGTTTAAAAGATACAGTAATACTTATGTTCTCCAAGGAATAGGTATCTTCCAGTGTTTTAAGAGGAAATATTGAATATATGTATATATTTTCATATATAAAAAAGGACTTTCTGCATAACAGCATGGAGAATCAGATGTAAATGAAGATTCTAATACTTACAACTGCTATCCAATTCACCCAATCTCTTTCTAAGAAGAATTTGGATTTTTCACCACAATACAGCTAAAACTTGAAATGCCAAACGTTTTCATGTTTTACAGTTGTACCTTTAAACATATTATAAGTATCTTCCTTCTACTCTTTAAGCAAGCGTGTACAATTTGCCTGTGTAACCATTGGATTTTTCACCACAATACAGCTAAAACTTGAAATGCCAAACGTTTTCATGTTTTACAGTTGTACCTTTAAACATATTATAAGTATCTTCCCTCTACTCTTTAAGCAAGCGTGTACAATTTGCCTGTAACAGGAATTGTCTTTTCAGAAACTTACTGGATTCCTAACTCATTTTTGAATGCCAGCAACCATAGCGAGCTCAGTATTGCAGCCACAGCAAATGTGCAAGTAAATTATGAACAGCAGATCTTTGACAAGGAAGAAAGGAGTGACCTCGGGTGGCAAGCCAGCATCCTTGCAAAGGTAAGCTCATGCAAAACTAGCAGGTGTATGAGGAAGCTTCACATCCCAAGACCCAGAAGTCATTGCCAAGGGAAAACAAAAATTTGCTGCAGTTTAACAGTGCTTTGTGCAAGGTGGCAAAATACAAAGCCAATAAAACAAACAAAAAAAAAGTATACAATAAAAAGGACACAATTCTGGAAATTTTTATACAATGTACAGTTTTGCAGAAATTTTTTTAATCCGGACTAAGCAAAGATACTTACTCATTGACTTCATACACAAACCGTTTTACGATTGTCAATAGCAAGACTCTGACAAACATCTGTAAGAGCAGGGAAACTGTAAAAGCTAGAAATCTGGGCTTTATTAATGATATTTAACTTACATTTAAATGTAAGTTGGTTTAGAGTGGTTCACATTTGGGGAAAGATTCCCATGAAAGTCAAGAAAGTTTACCTAATAATTTCTGTGATTCTCAGTGCATCCACAAGTTGAAAAGAAAATTATACATGTATAAACATAAGTCACACTACGATGACTCCTGCAATGAATTAACTCAGTAAATATTGAACATTAAGACTTCTGTTGTCTGATCTTTCCATAAAGTTTCACTCTGAATATACCTTTAATACTGGATATAGCCTTCTAGCCAACTAAGCTGCCCTCTGTGCTCTTCCCTACTAAGTTCACTCAATGTAAAACCAAATAAAATCTGTATGCATTCTTACTAAAAATATTTCTTCCTTCATTTTATTTCAGGTCATTTTGATTATTCTTCCTATCACAAAAATAATGCAGTTGGAGAGCTGCTGTCCAGCTTTATAGGGTGCTTTATAGTTTGATAAGCTTCCCAACTGTAGCATTTGAACTAAATACGTGCCCTTTCAGTTGTAAATCCCACCTTCTGAGTGCTTGTGAGTAGTGGAAGAAGGGGGCAAGGTGAAAGACGCTGGGGTAACCTGTATGAACAATTAGAAGGTCACACTAACTTCTTTGGCCACAGTGTCACACCGACTGTCCACACAATCCTGACATCTGGTTACTAGAAAGACTGAAGTCTTATAGTCATTCACACTGTCTGAATTCCTAATTCTGTATTTAACTGTATTTGGTTGCATTAACACACTGTTTTGAAAGGACCAGTTAGCAAGGCCGACTGGGTAAAAAAAATAAATTAGTTTAATTCACAAATATTATCTTATATTTCCTGTCCAACATTTAGATTGCTGATGAACTTTTATCAGAGAACTTTTATAGTTCAAAGCTCTACATATAATAATATTCATAATGTGTTCTTCCCTTGAAAATGTCACACAAGGTTATTAAATTCTGAAACTTGTTTTAAAATAAAAGGGTCAGAAAACATTTAAATGACAAGAATTGTCAATATTGACATATAAAGAAGTACTGAATATTTAAGTTTCATTTGCTTTGACTTCTTTAAGGTCACCGTTTTCAAGAGACTTGTGAAATCAGCAGCATTCTCACATCAGCAGTTCACTTTTGGACAAACTAGCAGCCACTAGCCCAGCAATGGGCTACTTTGTTTCAGGGGACACAGGTTCATCCACACCTTTTTTAAGTAGTAAATGACACTTTAAAAAGTAAATAAAATCTGCCACTGAATATATAATTTCCAGGTGACATAACAAAAGAAGAAAAGAAACTGCAAACAAGGGTTAAACTTGCATGAATGTTTTCAGATCAGGTTTTGCTAGTTTCAAAAAAGCAATAACCATCATCGAGGTACATATTTTCATAGCCTAGTAAGTTTTTTACGTCTGAAAATAAAATGCAACAGTACAGAGCATTATATATATATATAAACAGTTTCTGAAATGTCTAGCTACTGTATATATAGTCTTTATAGTACTCCTAGCTATACTTCTAGGATACCTTATAAAATAAAATGCAACAGTACAGAGCATTATACCTTCTCTAAGTCACAAAAAATACACACTTTCTGAAATGTCTAGCTATTCTATTTGTAGTCTTTATAATACTCCTAGATATACTTCTAGGATACCTTAATAATAGATCAGATATTCTTTGAATTTAATCAGTACCAGATTTTGTGTACCACAAAAGCAGATTCACACAGGTATGATTAAAAAATCAAGATCAGCATCTCCAGTGTGGCATGCAATGTTTCTCTTTGCCATGAAACTGGAAGACAGCTGGGTACCATCAGTTAATTCTGAAACAGAAACTGAAGTGTCACTACAGGTACTTACTGGCTGAGGCTTGAGGTTGAATGCGAGGTATTCCTCCGTTTGGCACTTGGAAGTTTGAGTCACTTCTGCTGTTCTTCACAGACTCAGCTTGTATGTTAGATGTCCTGGACAGGTTTGGAAGACTACGCCTTAGTTTCTCTGTATGAAATAATAGGAAAATACCACAGCATGTAATCTGAGGCTGGGCAAAGTTCAGGTTATGGACCCACAGTTGAACCCCAAATCTACCTGACACAAAACATTAGCCACATAAAACTACACCACAATTTAAAAAGAGTATTTTGTTACATTGCAGTTCTTCCACTATCTTGAATTAAAGTTCTATATTATTCTACCACATACAAAATATTTATATAAAAAAAGCACGAATGCACACCACAATTTAAAAAGAGTATTTTGTTACATTACAGTTCTTCCACTATCTTAAATTAAGGTTCTATATTATTCTCAGATCTACCACATACAAAATACTTATATAAAAAAAGCATGAATGTACCTTTTCACCACAGGTGAAAAAAAGTCAAGCATAGTGTGTTTTGAAATTGAAACATACCTGGATTATGGTTCTCTGTGCTTTGTTCTACTGTTATGGAAATGGAATAGGCAAACCCAATTTGCAGTTTTGCACAGTTTTTGAAGTCTTTATCAAGAAAATTAATACAAACTAGAAAGCTTGTTGCACAGTTTTTGAAGTCTTTATCAAGAAAGTTATTTATAAACTAGAAAGCAGCTCTGAAGATTAAAAACCACATAGCAATTATTTGAGTTAATTTTTGGGATCAGTCCCATACCAGCACATTATACAACAAATAACAGCCACCTACTTGGAAAGGAACTCTTCACGCACAGCATTCAAAATTATTGTGTCCAGTTATGCTTCATCTTTCACATATGACTTGACTATCTATTCAACTAATACTGGTTCTTCAAGGGTGCTCTAAAATTTGTACCATCACTCACAGAATACAAAAAGATGCCATTAAATATTTCTCAGGTCTAATGACATTCTGTGTATCTCCAACCCATGCAGAGCTGGGTTGATGACATACTTTGGAGGGAAGACTGCAGATGCCTTGTCAGGATGAATGGCCAACCTGATTCTGTGGAGGGATGCAGGAAAGAAGAACGCTAACCATGCACAAGCACTAAAGATGAAAACAAAAGTAAGAGTCTTCATAGGCTGAACATTCCTACAAGTGTACTTTCTGCACTTAGTCGTTTGCATTGCTTTGCACTGCCATGGGTAGGCTATTGAATCCTGTCAACCAAATTTCCCTCTAACCATTCAAGAGGAAAAAAAAAACCCAAAAGAAATCCCCAGCAATTTTTTTTTTGGCTGCTGCTGTATCAACTCTGAATATCCAAGCAACACTCAACTGCACAAAAACCACAGCAAGAGAATTCCTTGGAAGTGTTTCAGAAACACATGATTGCGTGCTCTATTTTCATCCCTCTGGCACGTGGGATACCAGCTTTTGGTACCTTGCCCCTCACGGGATATTTTTGTTGTAGCTCATCTAGCATGCATTAAGACTTTCATGAAACCCCAGAAAAGAATGGGAAAAGAATTCTCAACTAAGTCACAATACAGTTGATCAGCTTTTGTGTTGTACATTTTTCCTTTATAGCTAAAGCTTCCTCAAACCACTATTACTAGATGAGACTTAAGCTAACCCTTCCAAAGACATTCTTCAATAGCTAATTAAATTTGCAGGATCATCTTCTCCAAAAACTCTAGTCTAGCACACTGTGTTTTATGATTAAAATTAGAAAATGTCTTCAGTTAATTAAATTCTCTAAGTGGCACAGACCTCTTAAGGTGTGTGTGGGAGAACAAAACAACAAAACCACCCCAGAAAATAAACCATTTAAAAATGCATTCCTACATCATATCTACTGCAGACATTTTGCATCCAGCTTACCTGGAAGATGAAAAAAATAAGGTGAATTCTTAATATCTAAATGTATATTCTTTCTAAATGTATATTCTTTCTGAATTTAAGATTTTATTTGCCAGATAAGAAGTACATTTGTTAAAATGGGAATATGCTTGTGAAACTTCCGCCCAGTTAAAGGAGTTGCTTCCAGATGCTCAGAGTTGAGAGTCCTGCACTGCCAGAAGCGAACATTCAGTGATCTCAGAGGCTACAAGTATGCATAACTCGCCATATTACTCTTATCTGACCACAGTTACTTTCCCTGCATCTTATTCTGTCATCTGCAAGGCCTAATCCTACTGGTGAATGATAGTTTCCCTTGGGCTCTGCTTTATTTTAGTGCATTTGCCTGTCAAAGATAGAACTCGGTCACCACGAAACTCAATTACACCCAGAGTGGCTGGATAACATCTAAAATAAATATAAGCCTATAACTCATCTGACTCTAAGAGTGCCCCAGCAGAACTTAAGCTTTGCTTGCTCTGTTTTTTCTTCAACAGCTCTGAGATTAAAGCATGATGTTAGACAGGCACACAGCTTTAGCACTGCACGCTGACCAAAATCCTTTACGGGAATGACACAACTACTTGGGTAATGAATTTGAGAAGGAGCTTTTTACCTTCATTTTTGACATTACTAGTCTGCAAATCTGTAGGGTGGCCTTGAAGGGAAAGACGAGGTTGCTGTAAACGGCTGATCATGGGTTGGGGTGACACTCTGCTGTACTCTATGCTTCGAGCGGGCGATCGGGAGCGAGGTGAGTTCCTTGGAGATTGTTTTGGTGAAGGCCAGGGAGAGCTGCGAGGTGACGGGGAGAACCTGCTCACGGCAGGGTGCACGGTGTGATGCGTGCCATCCTCTTCATCTTCCAAACTCTGGGCATCCAGCTCCTGGTCGCTGAAGGTGCCTCGCCTCGTAGAGTTGCAAGATGAACCAGAACTACGCCGAGAAGCGGTGGCTGCATACTCTTGCCGGAGGCCTGGCAACAACAAAAACACAGTTTGCTTGTTTCCAGCCCACAAATGCTCCCAGCCAGAGACAGCACAACACCGAGTATCTACCCACTACTCAAACTCAAATCTGGCTCACCTTAACTACTTTTATTTGAAGCATTAAATTAATTCCAGATTAGATCAAAAAAAAAAGTTATCTATCATCTAATAATGTCTTGAAATAAGTAGGTAAGCTCATTTCTCTTCCTACTACAGCAATCATCAGTACAGGTGTGTTGGGTACTTGTCTCCTTTCCCAGGCTGGAGACTGGCAACACAGGCTACACCTTAATTTTGATATAATGGAACAGCCTGTAACAATCATAGCAGCCTCAATGAAATGTCTCTTGAATGTATTAGTAAATGTAATAAAAAAACTATACCATAAGCTATCCCTAGATAAACTAGCCTTGTTACGACCAGTGGTCTCCAAAGTGGGGTGCACGTACCCCAGGCGGTACGGAGAACAATCCACTGGGGTGCAGGAAGAAAATTTTGTACTACTAATAAAATAATATTTTTTAAATCAATTAAATGTATGTAATCTTTATCTCATACTTTAAATTTTTTAATGTACATTTGTGTATTTTTTTGTATGTAATGTATTAGTAGAGTAGCACATGCATAAAATTTATATAAAAAATACATATATTGGACATTTGTGGATTTTTTTTTTTCATTGATGGGGAACACAGTAAAGAAGCCTGGAGAGCACCTAGTTAGACAACTGAAATTACTACCACTTTCTGCACTCTTGGAGGGACAAAAAGACAGACAAAGCTCCAACTAAACCTATAATAGGTGCTTTTCTTAACTATTCTTTGCCAGATGAACTTTACGTTTTGGTGATTTAAATCACGGTTTAAGCACTGATGGCAACAAGACTGGATTACATGAGGAAGGCACATATGTCCTGAGAAGACCGGCGGCAGGCAGCAGACCAGTCTAACGACCACCCATTTCACATATACTATATCCTACAAATCATACCCTCTTGAGTATTTCTTTTGTCTATTGTTCCTAAAGAACACTTCTGCACAGCAACTTCCTTTCTTTACCCTGAAGGCAGAAGTCCTTCGCCAGCCTTCCCAGGAGAACATTTGTAGATTCATAGTAGAATTTGTAGATTCATAGTTGAATACCCTGAAGGCAGAAGTCCTTCGCCAGCCTTCTCAGAAGAACATTTGTAGATTCATAGTAGAATCTACACTGCTTTTTCCATTCCTGCTCAGCAAGTGTTACTGCAGTTATTCAATAAAAAAAGATCAAGTGCTCCACTTTGTTTTCAGGATGGAGAATACTTACTTTCTTCCTGGATTCGCGCTAAAATTTGCACATCTGTAACATCATTTAGCTTGTAATTAGACCCAATAGAGTCTTCATCCATCTCTGATGCGCTTAATTCACTGTCCAGAGAGGACTGTGGACTGAGCGGAGGATTTCTATCTCCTGAACTTTTGAGATGACCTACAGAAAGATAATAAAGTAATAAGAAATGTTAAAAAAAAAATAAGGCAAAAAAGGCAAGCTCTATTTCCCCTCCTAGTAAAAGAACCACCAATTTCAAAATAGATTATGACTGAGACTGAGTCTGATAGACCATTTGAAACATTTGATTGTGAACTTAGGCCGAAAATAATTTACACAGGCAGAGCTTAGCCGCTACCTCTAAAAATGAGCAGCTTGACAAATCATTATACTGGTGGCAAAACAGATTAATAACATATAATCTGGTCTACCAGTACCAAGTTTTGACTGCACAGCTCTTACTGAAAGAACAGCTACGTACCTGACCCATTGTGCTTTTGTTCTCATCTCTGCACACTACCTTGTAAGATGAAAGTTTGACTGTAACTTTCTTGACAATAAGGACTTGCCGATCCAATGAATGTTGATTCCGTTTGGGATGCTTAAAATACAGATTATCTGAAAATACTACCTGTTGTGTGTACAGACCTTTTGCTAAACTATAACATACAAGAAAAATTCTTCCCATTTGCTGCCTCCTGGCTGACACTCCATTGCCAGTTACATCTCCCCTCTCTGTCCTGCAGGCAGGCACAGCACTGTAGCACACAATGCAGAGCAGAGCTCCACAGATTAAAACAAAACCTGGGTAATGGCTCTGGTGAATACACCACAGCACAGGCTTCTCTCTACAAGTCTGCAGAGAACCACAGATAGTTGGATTGTCAATGCAATGTTTTTCATCTTCCCTGCAAGCTACTTGAGTTAAAGTATGTATAACAAGCCAACATTCTGACTTCTGAGTACAGATGTGTTCCAAGCATTAATTTTTCTGATGCAAAGAAAGTATCTATGATGCAGAATAAAGGCAGAAGACACTGCCAGAAGTTAATGTTTACATTGATTACTGCAAAGCCTCACAGAATACTTTTAATTGAAATACATACCTCTTCCTTAGGTTATATTGTTCACATCTCAGAAGAACTGATGGATACATTCATTGCATACCATATGTTTCAGTTAATAAGTAACAGGGTAGTTGCAAAGACTTTACAACTACTAACAGCTAACCTTTAAACACCTACTATGCAACTTACATCCCAGGCAATTACAGGGCCAGTTCTAGAAGCTGCTTATGTATGTTGGGATTCCACTAGTTCCACAGAACTAATGCTGTGTGTTTTGGTCTAACTGCTCATACACATCAGTGATTTTTGGGACATGAATATACAAAGAAAACATTTTAAATGTATCTCATGCCGGGAAGTCTGTAAAAGAGCCTCACCTAAAAAGCTTAAATACTGCATATTACAAACATCCCACAAAAGACTGACCACAGAACTAATGCTGTGTGTTTTGGTCTAATTGCTAATATACATCAGTGATTTTGGGGACATAAATATCCAAAGAAAACGTTTTAAATGTATTTCATGCCAGGAAGTCTGTAAAAGAGCCTTACCTAAAAAGCTTAAATACATAATACAAACATCCCACAAAAGACTGATCTAGTTCCACAGAACTAATGCTGTGTGTTTTGGTCTAACTGCTCATACACATCAGTGATTTTTGGGACATGAATATACAAAGAAAACATTTTAAATGTATCTCATGCCGGGAAGTCTGTAAAAGAGCCTCACCTAAAAAGCTTAAATACTGCATATTACAAACATCCCACAAAAGACTGACGGGTTTTTGGTGCCTTTCTTACTAGAGTTCAATGAAATTGTAATCTATTTGAGCACATGTTTTTGAAAGGAAGAGGAGGAAGAAGAAAAGGAGAGACCAGACACTGACACACACACGTACCTGAGGTACCAGGAGGTATGAGCTGTTTCGCTAAAGCGGATTTCACTGGTGTCGAGGAGGGAGAGTTGAAACCACTGCTGTAGGGGCTACTGGTGTTTGGACTGTAGGAGCTCGCGTAACTGACTGCGCTGAAGGGGCTGCTGTACAAGCTCTGTCTCTTGAGAGCTGTATGAAGAGGAGGAAAGGGAAAAATTATACTCAAGGAACCAATGAAAAATTAATACAACGCTATATGATAGTGTGATTCCATCACTATACAGTTCAAGCAGAACATTTCGGTCAATGGGACCAATGAAAAATTAATACAACGCTATATGATATTGTCAGCGTGATTCCATCACTATACAGTTCAAGTAGCACATTTCGGTCAACGGGAAGTTTTTCAACTGATTTCTTCAGCTCCTAGATACAGCCATACCATGGAAGAATTGCAAAAAGAGTGCTTCCCTTATAGTTCTGGGTACCAAGAACCTACTGGGCACAATAAAGCAAACTGACTGTAAGATTATTCCCTTCTGTGCAGCTCCTGTTCTAATGTTTTGGGATTTTTATGTCCGTGGGCTTCAACCCCATACACTATATAAGACCTAAAATCAAGTTATTTTCTCTGCTATTTATTGTGAATATTTCAGTGCTGAAGTATTTTCAGATTAATTTTAACCCCCAGCAAACTTTTTCATTATACTGCAGTTCCCCTAGTTGCCAGGTTTATGATTTGTATAGTTACTTAAATGACTACTTAGTTCAGAAATTCACATTTTATTTTAATATATTAGAAAGTGGAACTTCAAGGGGGAAGTGGGAACCAAAGGAAATTCAGTCACTTTTGGTAAAATCAGTTCCGTCATTGCTGAAAGTATTTTATTCCAAACAGAACTGTATTTTAACCAATTAAATTGCAAAACATTAAGCTGAAAGCTAGAGATGCAAACTTTATGATATGTAAATTTAGATTCAAATAAGTTGCAGCTCACCTAGCTGCTAGAAACTGAACTCTCTTTAAGGTATACCAGTACTGAAACTATGTATATATTATCAACTGACAAGAATATGCCAGGCAAATGTATGGCAATATATTCAAGTTCTAAAAAGGAAAAAAAAAAAAAGAAAAAAAGCAGAAATTAAGCTATTCAAAGAATCCTATGTGACATTCCTCTTACTGAAACAAGAATTCAATTAGTGCAGTAATAAGTAGGCTACTGATAGTAGTGGACAAAAAAAATGGAAGGAATTGAACTCTATTTTGTTTACTAAAAAATCTTTATACTCAGTGTAAGATTTTTTTTGTTTTGTTTTGACATTACAAGGAGCCTAAAGAGAAAAGAGACTGCAGTTGCACAAAAGTCTTCTTCAGCTCCTCCTCCCACCCAACTCTGCTCTTCATTACTACCTCCTCAGTTGTTCAGTACAAGCAAAGGTGGGGCCACACTATTATCCAGCCTATTGAAGTGAATTGACATTAATAACATCTAGAGCATTTAAACTGATTGCATCAGTGAATTACTTTTTAATAGCACCCAAAAAAATATCATCCAACCATATGGATGGCAGAATGCAGCATAAAAGCAGCAGAAATTAAAGTTGACTTTGCAGTAGATTTCTTATATTGCACCTCACATAAAGATCCTTTCTGGAGTCTAAGCCAGTTAATATTACTATTGTTTTAATTACAGCAAAAACACAGCTATAGATAGGGGATGGAACATTTATATTCCAGCTTTTACTGCAAGTCTTAAATGTTACACACTAATTTCAGCAATTCGTGAATTCAATGAATACTAGCTAGTATTCTTAAGTACTTCCAGTTCCCTTTTTCAGGACCAGAGGAAATGGTCTGAAGTTGCAGCAGGGGAGGTTTAGATCAGATATTAGGAAGAATTACTTTACTGAGAGGGTGGTCAAGCACTGGAACAGCCTGCCCAGGGAGGTGGCAGAGTCACCAACCCTGAAGGTATTTAAGAAGCATGTAGACGTGGCACTTCAGAGCATGCTATAGTGCCTGAGATTGTTAGGTGTTTTGTTTTGTGTTTGGTGGTGTGCTTCTGTGGTTGGTTTTTTTTTTTAAGTTGTTTTTTTGGAGGTGGGGATGGTTTGGGGTTTTGGGGGATTTTTTTGTGTATTGTTGGACTCAATCTCAAAGGTCCCTTCCAACCATGAAGATTCTGTGATTCTGTGAGAGCGTTAGAAGGGAAACCCCCATTTTACTAAAAAACTCAGACTGTATTTTTCCCCCAGAAAAAAAGTGTCATTCAAACCATTTTTTCTGGCCTAGAATTCCTAAAGTTTTTCCAACAGGAATTTCTGTAAGTTAGGAAGACATTACTATTTTTACAACTACAAGATACGGCCTTTATTAGGAATGTCAGACAACATTAGTAAGACAGATAACTCATTTTAACATGGAAATGATGCTATATTATGTGAAACACCAGAGGCGAGGGTTAATGATCAACATTTTTATTTTAAATTTTCTTTTGTAACATTCAGAAATAGTACGCAGCATCCAATTTTAGTCAACATTTAGTTAAATTGGTCTTGAATCTCCCTTTTGCTCTAGAAAATAGGAATAGAAAAATTTGAGTGCAGAAAACTCATGCTTAGGTGGTTCAGAAGTTCTACTGCATGAATCACATCATTTTTCCAAATGCTAGAGACCTGATATTTATTTTTGAGAGACTTGATATTTATTTTTGTTAGGATTACGTGACAAATTAATTCTAGCAGTCCCTGTAGCAATTCAAAACAATCATTAGTGGAGTCTAGCACTGAGACCTGATTTAGCTAAGTAACATTTGGTTTTGAACAAGCTCAATGCTTAACTGAAAAGTCAAACTCACTCAGCATGGAAAACATGACAGTTTTGGTTGCTTTGTTGTTGTTTGTTTTTTTTTAACACGTATCTACACAGTTCTCCTACCAGCTATAATGACCATGCATCTGATTTCAAATATTTAAATAAAAATGCTGCCTCAGTAAAAACTGCAATATGACCAAAGTTACTCTTTTCTAATTCTGTGCAGCCGTGTCTTAAGAAGGCGCCTCTTCCAGAAACTGTTCCACATAAGTGTTTCTCTGCTCCTTGACGTGGCTTTCTTGATGTGCTCTACCCCTCTATGATTTTAGACCACCATGGGTCATGGAAGCCATGGTTTCCAGCCAACACAAAATGCACTCTTGCACTTTTTCACAAGAGACTCAAGGCATGGCTATGAGAGGTCTTTGCACCAGAATATACCTAAGGTTCCCTCTAGTCTTCTAACATGCTTCCAACACCAAGCAGGACTCGCTCTGCAATTCTAAACCTGAACCTTGTAGCAACAAGGCACTAGTGCATCCTGTATTCTCAGTAACTGAGAGCTGCTCTTCCCTCCTTTATTATCACACAATGGAAAAGATTACTTTTTAAGAAGGAAAAGGAAAATGTGGAGGAATATGAGAGTCTATTTGAGACTGAGAAACAGCAGAAAGATATTAGATTAGAAAGACATAACAGTAACTGACAAGATAAAATAGTCAAGGCAAAAGAAACTCTCTCCTGAATCCTTCTTGATGCATGAAAACCCTTATCCACAGAGGGTTGGAAGGAAAATTGATAAACTGAACCAGTAACTCATAATAGGTAAAGTGATGTGCCCATGAAGTACAAGTATTATGTAAAATACAAGTCACAAAATATTCCAGAAGGTGTGGGGTAGGAAACAAGACAGCACCAAGTGCCTTCTCCAGTGGAGCTTCCTGTTACCTTGTATCTGGCTGGTTGCTCTGAGGACTATTTTTTTTTTTTGCTACAAATCATTTTTCCATGCACCATGCTCCAACCAGCAATATTAGTGCCCATCTCTTCTACCACTAATATTTTCCCCCATTAGTACTATAGATGAATTGTGGTTTTCTTGCAAGTATCACTGCCAGAGGCAGATTCTCAGATCTATGGAAAAAAGAGGTGAAGTTGCCAAGACACATCATTTGAATGATCAAGCTTTCAAGTTTGTCCATTTCATAGGGAAGCTTCCTGTCACTTTACTTCAGCTATGACTGAATTTTTAAAAATACCTGAAGGGTAACAATCTGTGGGTACTTCTGGAAGATTATTACTCAGTTCTGAAAAGAAAGGTTAAGCATGAACAATTCCGTTCATGGTTTATCTTTACTGCTATCCAGTCCTAAATACTCAGTAATATTCAAATTCCCAAACTTGTATCATTGTTCATAAATCCCTGTGATCTGGGTACTTCCATTGTTTAGAATTTCAGTTTTGGCCTGCAGCAAGCCATTTATCATGTTAACTGTTCAGGAAAAAATTTAATAGATGCTCTTTAAGGCAGCATACACAAAGCACAAGAAATAGGAGATGACTGAAGGTGACTCGTACCAAAGGCACTTTCACCATTATGCACACGATTTTTACAAGAATAAGCAATGAACTTTTCATGTAATCTACTAGCAATGTTTTCAAGTTTTATTAAGAACCATTTTAGTACAAGAATATAGACTGAACAGCTCCAGAAAAGAATCCATGGAGGGGGAAAAAAAAAAAGTTACAGTCAAATAAACTCAGCACAAAGTTTATGCATCACCATGTAAATGGAGCTGGTAGTTGGGAACACTCCTGGAACTGTGTGTTCACATATTCTTAATTCAAGTCCAGCCATTCTGCTAATTCCTGAAGATAACAGTTTAACAAAAAAAAAAAAGATACACATAGCACAAGACTGCAAAAAGATGGAAATACAGGGAGAGAATAAATATTAGTAGAAACAAAGAAATTTATGTCTCAGCATAACTTCTTTTTTAAAAAAATTAAAAATAGGCTCTAACAAAGAAATTAGAATGAAGTGAGAAACCCGATGGACAGAGAATTCTATTCAGACCTTCAGTGTTTTGCTGCTGGTTTGACGTCAAAAAGGCTGGGAATAAAAGGGTGGAGAATGTAGGCTTTCATCCTCACAGGGCCAAATGCTCAGTCCTCCTCCAGTTTTGAATATAACCAACTAACTTGTAGCAAGGAAGAATCACAAATTTTGTATTTTTTTGATCTGACTGTGACAAGATCTTAAGTTACTGGGGATGGGAAGAAAAGAAATCAATACTACCTTCCCAAAGTATTCAAACACTTCAGTCTCCATTTCCTTAGACAAAATAAAATAGTTCATCTAGCAGAAAACTATGTTCTGTGTTAACATACCAACAAACACCTAACAATGATGATAGTTTAATACAGGCTTCTATTTTAAAGACAAGAAAACCTTCAAGTTAAGGACATTGCTCCTTCCTGAAAACTTCTGACCAAATTGTAACTATGCACGTGGTGTAAAACTCTGAAATCATGTCTCATGGCTTAGTGCTTCCTTTAATTTTATTCATACAGTCCAGAAAATGAGCAGAATGAATTAATATTTGTATATCATAATGACAAATGTAGTAGAAGGTAATTGCTGGATCTCACCCTCTTCTCTCACGCTATCTACCAGCTAATTCTGGCACTGTTTCAGAATAACTACATACAACCCAGTGGTGTTAGTATGCAGGAACTCACCCAACATTGTCTGTTCCAGCCTGTGGATCAGTGACTTTTTAGCAGATTCAATGTCAGGACTTGGGTAATCCATTACCTGCCTGCACCAAATCAATGGACTGACAGATTTTTGCACTGGAGTTGGTTTCTTCTTTGGGGATGTATATAGCCTGAAAAGGAGAGGGGAAAAAAAAAGTTGATGAAGACACACAAACCAAGCATAAGATGAAGCATGTAACAAAATACCACATACTATGCTATTTCTATTTTTTTACTGTATCTACAGCACAATCCCAAAAATACAAAGAAAGCACAAGTTTTACCTTTGAATTAACTATTTTGAATGCAGTGTAATACTGCTAACATATGGTTACCCATGGACTTCTGGAAAAAAGTGATGCCTATGCTGCTACATGGGGATATACCAGCTGATATGCCAGGAAAGAAAATACCTTCACTTTCAGACATGTTAGGTACATGGAAAATTTTACTTTGTCACACAAATGTACAACTCAGGATTAATCTTTTCATATTTAAGTAACTTTCACCTGAAATAAAGAAATCAAGCACTATGCAATCTGCAACTGCTGTTTTCCCAAACACAAAGATGTAGCAAGCAGTAAGCATCAAGTATCTTAACAGCCAAGGAACAGTGCTGAAGTGCACAGAATACATCCACTATTTCTGTAGCCTTGAACAGGAAACATTTTGGTTTAACTTATAATCTGTATCCTAGCACCTGATCCTTTAGTTCTCCTTTGAACACTGAACAAAGGGACTGTCTCTGTCCTAAGGGGTATACAGTCAAGCATCAAAAACAAGGGACAAGAGATAATGCGCATAGAGCGAAACAATGAGAACATATTGTTCTACAGGACATGCTGAGGCCTCTGCTGGTCATTCTCCATTCATTTATTTTAACATCAGAATTCTATGACTGAAGAAAGAAGTATTCCAGTTTAAAGGCTCTAGAAGTTTAGCTGAAAATTCCTCCTCCCTCAGCAAACAGATCAGAGGAAAAGTCACAACCATTCACATACTCAAAATTGGCATGTTTAAGTTTTATCTTTGGACTAGAACCAAACTTGGAAATGTGCTTCAGCAAAAGACAACAATGGACTGCAAGATCTACAGCTCTAACTAGAGCTTACGCATATGCAGAAATGGTTAAATGAGTGTTTCTTCTAGGAGTAATGACAGACTTCATACTCCAAGTGAGTATGTTTGCACGCCACACACTGTAACTTAGGAACCTTTGACAGCCTAATCAGCTATGCTTCCATACAAAACAGTCAGCAAAAAATTCTTGTTTCATTTATGTCAACGACATCAGCAACACAGAAGTTATTTCTCACAGCTCTGTTACCAGATTATTAGCTGATCCTTCCTCTGCAATTCTAGAACTTGAACTAAGTTTGTTTTATAAACAGCTTTAGAATGTGGGGGGTTTTTGGCTTGTTTTTTCTTTTTTTTTTTTTTAATTACTACCCTTAAGGTCACTTCTTACAAAAGCTTCCCAAGAAGCATGCTTATAAAATGACCAGGAATATCTCACCCAAACCACCGATCACTTTGTTTAAAGCATGCTCTGAAACACTCTTCCCTCGTAAACACTGAGATTAGAAAGCTATGCTTGCAAATGCAAGAGAAGATTTTTATTAGCTGCCAGGTTTTCAAACAAAAACGGAAGCTGTTTGTAACAATGCAAATAGCCACTGCCACATACTATAGTCCACGTGGCTTAGGCTCTGGCCAGTATCACGCTGCTCATTAAAACTGATTTCGTAGAAATCCTTAAAATCTTCACAGGCACTCTGCCCACAAGAAAAGCTAAGAGCCCATCGCATATTTATAGTGCTGAAAATACTTGGAAAGCACAAGAATCACTCAATTTTTACAGTTCTATGGAAACAATTACACAAATTACTGTACTTTCTGAGATTATTTGCATCTAGTGAAAAAAATGTGTAACACTTACTAGCTCTCTAACACTTTGAATTTACTGTCTTTTTGGCATTTACTTGCCCGTGCTCTTTTCTGTCCTAAGGTATGTTTACACAATACAAAGGAGTGCCAAAGGCAACAAGGCCAGCTTCCACGCTGTGCAGGCTAGACCCACTCCTAGCTCTCTGGATAGCTGGCGTGCCTTGCTGGGCTTGAGAACTTCCACGCACATTTCAAGTGTTTACAATAATACTTAGTGTAACAGGCAAGAAATTGAAGTGCATGTCCTCTTTGAAAGACAAAAGGGATATCTTCAACAAACCTACAAGACTACTGTAATCAAAATAGCAACCTGCTATTTCAGGTTCCAAAAGACTCTTTTCTGCAATTTCCAATTGCTGCATTTGTTTCACTAGTAGTTTATTTACTGAATCAATCCAGGCTCATCCAGTCCCCCCTTTTCCACCTCCCTTTCTAATCAAACATATATTGCAAATTCTCCCACCTCTTCCCAGTCAACTGTTTTTCCTTTGTTTCAGATCTCACATTTAAAGAAAAGACAGAACCTTATAATACACATATTTCATGCAACTCCACTTCCTCATGACACACACATTTCCATCACTGCAGCAACACAATGGCTCTTTCAGGACAGTTTCTTGCACATCATGCAATTACAAAGTCTCATTATTATAAAGCAATGATTTTAATTTCCCATCTGACAAAGAACAGTCAATCTCAAGTTTTGAAACTGACTTAATTCTATTTGCTTTGCCTACTTTGGATTAAAAAAAAATATATAAGACCAAGGGCACGGCTAAGAATCAGAGTGATGTTTCTACTACTTCTTCCTTTCTTTCCAACAGCAGGAAGGGAAAAAGAACAGAAAGGAGACTATGAAGCATCTACAAATAACTTCATACGGTTAAGTGCTCATCTTTGTCAAACTACTGATAGACCCAAAAGACAGGCTGAGAGAGTTTGGGTTATTCAACCTGGAGAAGAGAAGGCTCTGGGGAGACCTCATAGCCCCTTCCAGTACCTGAAGGGGGCTACAGGAGAGATGGGGAGGGACTCTTTATCAGGGCTTGCAGCGATAGGACGAGGGGTAACAGTTTTAAACTGAAAGAGGGGAAACTTATAATAGATATAAGGAAGAAATTCTTTACAGTGAGGGTGGTGAAACAGGTTGCCCAGAGAAGCTGTGGCTGCCCCATCCCTGGAGGTGTTCAAGATCAGGCTGGATGGGGCTTTGAGCAACCTGGTCTAGTGGGAGGTGTCCCTGCCCATGGCAGGGGGGCAGGAACTCAATGATCTTTAAGGTCCCTTCCAACTCAAACCTTCTATGATATAGATCGTCCTCAGCTGAAGAGCTTTCCAGGTGAGACTCATTCCCATTTAATGTTAACGCATTCTAGAGCAATGCAACAGCACTTGCCTGGCAGCACAGCAACTTCAAGACTGAAGATTACCAGTATGACTTCATGCAACTTCAAACACTACTAAATCACTTTCTCAAAGCAGGAAGTTGAAAACGATTGAGGAAGCTGACAGCTTACAGCTACCACCCCTACCGCAAACGTTAACACACCAGAAACCTACACGCCAACTTCTCCACAAGCCAGGAAAGACTCTACAATTTAGTGACGCAAGGTCAAGTAAAAGAAAAACAATATATAAAAAGGAGCCCAGAAGCTTCGATCTATTTTGAAACAGCATTAAGATTACAGACATTATGATTCTGCTGCACACAGTAATATTGCCTTCCTTCACCTGTCACTAGTCAGCTGTGCCCCAGTATCACCAATGTGAAGTTCAAAGCAGCCAGGGGCTCTAGTGGTTAGTTCCAGGAAGACGCAGCACAAAAAGGGCAGAGCTTTTGTGGCAAGGCTGCTGTCACTGCACGCTCTTCAGATAATGTCAAATGCATGGGGCGAGCTGTAGTGTGTCACGCTGGGACACAGCCCTGGCAGAAAAGGCTTTGAAAAAAGAGGACACAACACTGAGGTAGGAATGGAATATCTGCATAAGGATTACCTCACCTGAGGAACACCTCCCACTGCATTAAAATACAAGAGGCTGGTTGCCACAGGCATGAAATCAGAAGCCAAGATTCTAATCAGGAAGAAAGGAGGAGGCTTTTTGTAGCAAAATCCTTCTACTGCTCCAGCGCCAAAGTGGAAGGAAAAACATGCAGATGAACATGAAGTCACAGATCTGAATTAGAAAGAAGATGGCAAGTGGAAGGAACTTGAGTTAAAGCTCATTTATTTTAGCCACATTCGCTTTAAGGGAAAACTGGCAGGTACAATAGAGACAATGAAACAAGACAGCAGACAAAACATTGTAGACAAAAGCAGAATTGTGAAAGCAACCTGAAGTGAAGATGTGAAGGAAAAACTGAAGTCTGAGGCCAAACCATTTAGAAATTCCCCTAAAATACAGGAGGGGAATCCCACAGGAAAAAGCTACTAAAAAGAAATACATCAGAAGACAGTAATACTAGACAGTCTTGGAAATACACAATTTAGAACGCAGTGTCAATCTCAAACTTTCAGGACATCCTATTTGGAGGAATTTATATAAGTTAAAATAAGATGGATTTTGAATAAACAGCTACAGGTAAAGATCTGAAGAGAATCTCTGGATGTAAAGAAAAAAAAATAATAAATCCAAAACCTAAGTGACATCCCTGCACATACCTGGCCCACAGGTTTCCTCTTTCCTCTTCCCCACCCCTGCAAAGTTCCTATCTTGCAGTTGTAACTGACTGAGACACACTGCTTAGCCTGTAATCACTAATTGGTTGGTGTACTTAACTAACGCTTCTAGTTCCAAGAGATGCATGAGTTACAGCAAACTCCAGGTCTCTCAAAAATATGGATACCAATAGTACAAAAGGGCTTTGACAAGCTCATTAAACCCTCATATTAAAGCAGCATGTCTCAACTACATGATGTGATTTTCAAGTAGAATTGAGAGTATTCAGAGAGGTTGCAAAGTGCAATTGGGAACACAACTATGTTCCTGTCAGCAACAATTAAAGATAGTTAGCTATGCCCTGGCTAGTTACTGGAAATTACAGCCATTATTCATTTCCTCATCTCAAAAGAACCTGTTGCTGTCTGAAGGGTTGTTGTAGAACGGGAAACGGGGCCTTCAAAATCTTGGAAGATTCCTCTAACACCATCATGTACCTTCCCTAGAACTGTCACACAAACTCTGTACAACTGTCCACTGTTTGAGAAGCTTTTCAGAAGAAATGTGTTTGAACATATCTGCTCTAATGTGGTATTGTTGATACTTACATTGGATAGAGAAAATTTGAGAAGCTCTGTGTCCTATTAAATGTGATTCTGCTTAATGACTAGGCTTGAAAGCTCTACCAACCCCTACAAGAAGTGAAATGCTAATCATGCCTAAACAAGACACAACTATGAAGTGAACTCCAGGAATACTATTAAGACAATAAAGGAAATTCGTATCAAAACTTTCATGACATAAAAATATCAAGCACTTTTAAAAGTCATAAATATTGCACAGGAAGTAAGAAATGGAAAAAAGTTCTTCCGCCTGTCCTCAAACATCTGTTTCACAACAAATACAGATATCTCAAAGATATTAGTCAAACTGAGTATTATTTGATCTTACCACTTGTTTCCCTTGATAAACTAGTAACTTCTTTAATCCTTAGCTCTCCCACATGCTTCTTTTCACATTATCTTCCTAGTTTAAGATGATGTTAACTGAATTTGGTTAAAAACCAATAACTGATTTAATCAGATTGACATTTATTCTGCCACAAAATGAAAAGCATCTATTTCTTTTTTACTTAGGTCACAAGGTAAGAATTGATCAAAATCTGTCCAGCTTCCAAGAGGCCTGAACCACATTAATACAATGACATTTTAGCAGTTGAAGAGGAAATGCTGCAGTGTAATTTCAGCAATGGGATTTCATTCAGGTGCAGCTCTCCCCTAAAACACTCATCCTACACTTTACTACCTCACTATGGCAAACTTTAGGGTTCCAAAACAAAGTTAGTGCTCAAGGGACGTTAAGCAATATGAGATGAAAGACAATCACTACAGGTCACAGCCACTTAACCAACAAACTGCAATGGATGGCCAGAATGGAAATGTAAACTATTAAAAACAGGTGCCAATTTAACAGAAATAGCTGCTTAATGAGAGAGTGTATAACAGTAAAAGTACTTGCCTTCAATTTTAACTAAACAGGATACCCAACCAATCTGAGGTCTTCAAAACACTGATTACTTTGAACTATTAAGATTAACATAAACAACCCACCAATAATTTCACTTTATGCACACAGTAACTGCCTTTTGTTGGTAACTGAAGTCAGTCAGCTGTTAGCTATTTCAGCCCTACCAAGGAGACTTTAGTTTGCAGTGACACAGAAACCCTGGTAAGTGCTAGGCCACTGTCATTTAAAGAGGACACAACTGTTCTCAAGTTTGTTGAGCAATTAAACATTCAAAATAGACAGACAGCAAGCTCTATACTCTTTTATGCACACACAGCATATAAGCTTTGAAGAAAAAAAGCACTGTATATTTTGCTGAAAGCTTAGGTAAGTGACTTTGTAACAAGTTACTACAAAGCAAGTTACAGAGGATTCACAGCACATGAACTAATTACAGTAATTGCCCACGTGTGCACACTTATCCTGCAATAAATTTGAGACAATTTTTAAAAGAAGCACAGCAAGTGTACTGTTACCAGGTTGTCTCAAATGTGCTTCACATCCACACCCAACTTTTCCCAGCAAAGCAGGCAAGGAGCTGCACACCTCGTCCTGCCTCTCTGAAGATTTCTCCACTCTGGTCCCCCTTCCTGCCCTTTTGACTTTTTAATTATTTAATTTCATTTTAAAAAAAAAAAAAGACCTGCTCAGATTGAAAGTTGAAAAAAAATCAGGTTTGATCCAATCTGGTTCAAGAACAGCTGAACTGGAACACTCACAGAATAGATTACCAAAGTCCTTGGTAACTTCTTAAGGAAGTAATTAGCAGGCCTAAAGCAAAGTCCCCGTGGGACGAGGTACAGCTCGGTACTGGGTGCACGTGCATATGCACCTATTTGTAACCTTCAGTACCCAATTAGGAAGAAAGTTTCAGCACCTTAACCAGGATTCAGAAGCATATGGCCAAGAAACTCAGTCTACATTCACTGACATACTCTTAGTAATTTACCAGATGATCTGAAGATTGTCTGGTGTGCTAAACTGTTTTAAACAAAACATATCTGAATTTAATTAACCACAGTAAAGAAAAACAAACAAGTAAACATATAAACAGTCCCAAAGTTCACTATACTGTAATGCTGTTTTAATAGCTAATGCTGCTACTAAAGCTGCAGTATCAAAGCTCTTTTAATTTAGGCTAGTTCTATCTTCTCCCTTTATTTTTCACTTTACACTTCTGTCCTGTGCAGACTTATCTAAAAGCATTTAAAGAATTAAAACCTACAAATGAGCCAATCAACTCCAAAACGTAGACTTAAAAAAAACCACCATACACATTCCAGTATCAATTTCAGTCACAGTATCAACTGTGCCATCTTAAATTCATAGACAAACTTCACAGGCACTAATTTAATGTGAGCATTAAATGTAAACCAACGTAATTTTAGCAGTGAAGATAACTATTTCTTCTGCCATTACAAGGCTGTGGACAATTTCATAATGGAGTATATGAATACACAAACTGAAAAAATGGCCATATTACACAAAGCAGAGATAAGAACAGAGATAACTGGCACCCTTCATCTTTTATCTCCCACAGCAAGGTCCTTCAAAATTCAAAAAGTAATTAAAAGGTAAAGACAAACCTAGGCTTCTCTATGCAGACAATCAAAACAGGCAAGCTGAATCACAGATGAATCATTTTTTTATGCACAAACTATGATTTAAATTTATTTTGCTTCCAGGTGAGATTTCCTCAGCTGGTAAGTGGTCTTTGATTTCTACAGTGGTATAATCCCACAGTTTAAATGGGATTTTGGGTTAAGCAGTAGTGATCCAAATCCATTTGAACTTCGAAGAGTTCACATGAGGTTTAAATTTCATCGAATGCATTCACCCTTTCGGTTGATTCAGTTACTTTTTGAGTGACCTCGCATGACCGAGGCCTTAAGAGCAGGACCTTTATGAAACCTACTCACATCATCCTGCCTATTTTCACAGGGTTGTTTCTCTTTGATTGCTCCACTAGCCCTCTGAAAATTCCCAACTTCATTTAGAGCAATAACCTCCATTTATCAAACACACAAATATAGTCATCCTACCTTCACCAGAAAAAAACCCGGAGTATTTAGTGCCTCAACATTTGAATTAAATGATGTTAAGAAATTACAGGAGTTTGATTTCCATTTTTATAGAACAATTTGGAAAGAAACCATCATCAGTCAATCTAGTCAAACCACAACTACCATTAAGTCCATATTAAACTACAGCATGAAGAGACAAAGTTTGTTGTTTTTTTTTTAATTACCCAGCCATATTTCTCAATATGTACGACAATAATTTCTAGGTGTATACTTCTGTGTCTCAGTCATTGTCTGATATCAAAAATGAGTATTACAGTTGCTCAAATATTAGCAAAGGGATGAAGACATACAACAGACCACACTTGAGTTTTGTTGCCTTTTGAGGACTAGAACTTGCAGAGAACATGACTGAAGCCACGATAACAGGCAGCTTAAGTAATGTGCCAAACAGCTGACACCAGCACGAGCAGTGCTCAGTGAACTGTGCCACCTGCCCATGAGTGTCCAGAACCGCATAAACAAAAACACACAGCATTTATGCCATCACTGTCACCACAGGCTCTGCTGTGACATTAACTTTCACCAAAGAGATGCATTATGTTGCCCATGACTTAGGATTAATACATAAAATGATAACATCTATTGTCACTAGAACTCATGACATTCACAAACTTGGCCACCCCTCTCCAAACTTACAGTGCAAATCTAGTATATTGCACTTCCCTCAAGTGCTATAAACCAGTGGATTAAAAGGCATAAGCCAAGGAGTAGCTGCTTTGCACAGACTCATCAGATGATGATGCCACTGAAGATGATGACTTGTGTTAATTTAGTAAGCACATGTTGGATGAGAATAAACTTATGCTGTCATACTTCTCCAGTGGATCAGGCTGGGTGTCAGGCAAGTGACTTCTCTGAGGAAGTGCACACGTCTCCTCCCTGAGCAACCAAAACATTGCTCATGCATGGAATCATTCCAGCGCTTTTAAAGGTGTTTCTAATGCTGAAAGACATTTTTATTTGTTTGTTTTTTAAATTTGTCTATGTTTTTACTCCCAAAAGAGACCTTTGTAGATGAACCTGCAACCAGTTCTGGCTCGAGTCAGGCTGGTTACACTTCTACTCCCTGTACCCTCTATCCCTTGTATTTCTCTGTTGACACTGTGTTCCTCTCCAATATTTCCCCTGCAGCTCTAATACTTCTCCTCAACTAGTGTCATAGGAAACTTCAAAAAGACAGCTGGAGAACAGCATGATGTTAAGAGAGAGCAAACCCTCTTCATTCTCAGCAGAAGCTCATCCAAGTGTAATAAAGGCAAGGTAAACAGCCACCTGCAGATGTTTCTGCTGGAGCTGCAAGGTAAGCAGTCCACTTAAAAAGAGAGGAACTGCCTAAGGTAAACTGTGGTCCCACATCGTTAGCAATAAATGAAGACACCTGAGGACAACGCAGCTATGAGATGGAGTATGTTACATTTTCTGCCGTCACAGCTGAAAGAAATCAAGGCTTAAAACATGCTCGGTGCACGTCTGAAGAAGCACAACAGTACCCTGTGGGCGAATTCTGCGCTACCCCAGAAAATTTCCACAAGTTTCCCCGACGCCTCCAACACCTCCTGAACTTGTGAAAACGCTGACAACGGATCCCGGGGCGGAACCGGAGCCTGCTCCGGTCTCCAAGTGACCCCACGCAAAGCTCTCCCGGCACAGCGCCGCAGGCCTCCAGGGAGGTGCGATGTGATGTGCAGAAGAAACCCCAACACCCTTCCCCTGCCGGCTCCGGGGCTCCTTGGAGAGCTTCATCCCTTCTCCCAGCCCCAAAGGGCGAGGCCACCTCCCCACACAAAGCCCCCAGACCACCTCCGACCACACGGCCGGGCACGGCCCCTTCCTCCCCGGGGGAAGGGCGGAGAGGAAGGGGGGACCCCGAGGAAGGGGGGGACCCCCCTCAACCCCCATCCCCTCCTCACCAGCCGGACTCGTCCTCCTCGCAGCCGGCCAACCGCTCCAGCTCCTCCGGCCTGACCAGCTCCGCGTCGTCCAGGAGGCTGTTGCCCTCCTCGCCGTCCGCGCCGCCGCCGGGCTCCTCAGAGAGGGGCGGCCGCCGGGCGGCGGCCCTGGGGCTGAGGCAGCGGCCGTCGGGCGAGGAGGCGGCGGGGGGGGACGGGGAGGGCCCGCCGCCCAGCAGGCGCTTGGGGCTGGCGGGGGCGGCGGCGGCGGGCAGGGCGCCGTGGCGGCTGCGGGGCTGCTCGGTCTGGTTCTC
>NW_015090868.1:0-100654 GCF_001431845.1 Calidris pugnax | reverse complement strand
GGGTGGGGAGGCCTTGGCGGGGCCCCCTGCGGCCGTTGGGGCGGTTGGCGCTCGGCTCCTGGCGGCCCTGGCAGGGATAAGGGGGCTGCCCAAAGTGCCCCAAATGCCCTGAAGTACAGTGCCCCTGGCCGCTGTTAGGAGTGCAGTGTGGCCAGCGGGACTAGGGCAGTGATCGTCCCCCTGGACTGGGCATCGGTGAGGCCCCAACTCGAGGGCTGTGTCCGGTTTTAGGCCTCTCACTACCTCGAGGGCTGTGTCCGGTTTTGGGCCCCTCGCTATGAAAAAGACACGGAGAGGCTGAGGGAGCTGGGGTTGGTCATCCTGGAGAGAAGGAGGCTGAGGGGAGACCTTCTCGCTCACTGCAGCTACTTGAGGGTGTAGCAAGAGGGTGCATCAGTCTCTTCTCCCGAGTCACAGGCGATAGGGTGAGAGGAAATGGCCTCAAGTTGCACCAGGGGAGGTTTAGATTGGAAATGAGGAAAAATCTCTTCACCCAGAGGGTTATTAAGCATTGGAAAAGGCTTCCCAGGGAAGTGGTTGAGCCTCCACCCATGGAGGTATTTAAAAGATGTGTACACGTGGCACTGAGGGACGTGGTTTGGTCCTGGTTCTGTCAGTGTTAGGTTAATGGGCTTGATGATCTTAAAGGTCCCTTCCAACCTAGATGATGCTATGGTCCAAGGCCCTGGAGAGGGTCTTGGGCCCTCTGGTTATGACAGACACATGAGCTGTTCCCTGGATATCGCTTGAGCCTTTCGTGTTGTAAAAATACATATTTATTCATAGAAAAAGTGACATGAAATTGCCACCTGCAACAAGACTCTTACACCCTTAGGTTTAAGGAATTAGTGGGGCTTGGTGGTTTGTGTCTCCAAACTTCATCTGCTGACATCATGGGGATGCTCCACTCCCTCTTCCCCATGCCACTGTGAGGCGGTGCCCTACGTGCCATCCCTTCACAAGTTTTTTCTTCTTCCCAGGCTCCACCTAGTCAACAGCTTCATTTTGGAGCCTGCAGTTGCTGGGGAGAGGACGAACAACAGCAAATAGGTTGGAGGAGGACTGAAGTTAGCAGGGGATGACACTGCAGAGGAGGAGCACTTCCCAGGCTGAGGGAGGGAAGAAAGGAAACATGACTGAGGTGCTCGGACTTGTGGGTTGTGCTGAGGAAGTGTGAAGCTTGGGGACAGTAAATGCCACACGATCATGTTTGGGTTGCATGAGGTGTGGTGCTTGGACTGCTGGGGTGTTGAGGCTGCCAGCAGCCTTGTGTATGGGAACAAGGATAGGGTTGCTTCCTTGGCTTATGCAAAACTCTCCCCTTACACATTCAAAGATTACATGATCTCTTCATGGACAGCATTGTTTGAGAGTTTATGCTGGCGTGGTTATCCACTGTTACTGTTAGGTCCTCACCAGAATCCAGGCCTCTGATCCATAAGTACATTTTATGCCATTATTTCTCCAAACCAATATCACCTTAAGTATATATCTATATTAAAATACTTCTGGGCTGGTATCTTTTAATAAAGCAATTTAAATTACTCTTCTGGTAACCTGTCTTCATTATCTCCTAGCAAAACAGCTTTTTGTTGGCAGCAAGCTTTACCACAGATTTTGTGTAATTGTCTCAACTATAAAACTATTAAACAGTTGTGGCCCATGAGCAGAGACCTTTGGGATCATTGATACCACAGCAACCCTTAGAGACTGCTCTGTAAATCAGTTTGTAAATCCGGCTCATTCTCTCTCAGGGCTGCATCATCTGGTACCAAGTCAAGCACCTTAAGGGACTCCACATATATTCTGTGAGCACAGTTACTTTATGAGCAGAACTTAAAGTCCTCCAAAAGTCAAGCAAAACAATAAAAAGGTGTTTGACAGTAAGGATTTTCTGTGACACTGTCACTTTCAGGGGCACTGCAGACAATTCAGTGGTTAGTAGGTGTGATAGTGACCTTAACCTCTGCAGAGAAGTTTATTTCAACTTAGATTATTTATAGCTGGATCGAGCAATGTAGCTTCCTTATTCTTCTTTAACTGTCCTGACTCCAAATGTTGGTGTCATGATAAACCTTCAGATATATTCATCGTATAGTAGCAATAGGGGGAGTTTGGTCATTTCTGTCCTACAGCTACTGGGATCAGGGGGCTGGAAGGGGGACAGAGAGTGAAGTGAGGCTGTGGCAAAGGCTCTGCCAGGGGACACAGCCAGAAAGTGCGGAGAAGGACCTGGACCAGAAAGAGCCCCAGGCTCCTGGGAGCTGTGGAGTCAAACTGCAGCTGTTCCTGGTGGTTATGTCATGTTTAGGGGCCTCCTACATCATGTAATGGAGCAGCTCTGGGAGTCCCCCAAGCAGTCTGTGGGCCGCCTGCATCCTGCCTCTCCGCTCCTTCCTATTCCTCCTCCTCCTCCTCCCTTCCTCTTCCCCCAGCCCCTTTTATGGCCTGTCTGTCGCCCACATTCTCTACCCCAGCTTTCTGTCCCCTGCTGACACCATTACTTTGCTGCCAGCAGCTCTAGCAATTAGTTCTCCCTACAGGATCCACTCTGCCTACGTGTGTGGATGGGGGTGTGGATGGGAGGAACGTGAGAAAAAAGCTTGAGAACTGCTGAATCGTTTGCTATTTTTGCAAATAGTAAAGGCAATTGAGACGAACAAAGGGAGTCACTGGTTAATACTCACCACAGCCTGTGCTTGAATAGCAAGGGCTGTGATCCTGCTTTTTCACACACTCCTGTGCTGCAAGCACCCTTCTCATGTCTTGGGAACTGAGGAGCAGCAAGGCTTGGACCAGAAGCCTCTCATTAAATATCAGCTCAGTAATGGGCTTCCATGACCTTCTCGGTTATCAGATCCCAAGCTTGCACTGGCCAGATGTGAGAGACCACACCCGAGCAGAGGCCCCTGGATGATTATACACAAACAGCATTAATTGATAATGATGCCACGGAAATGAAACCTTTCCACTGTGTCACAAGAGCAAGAGAAATTCCTCTGCATATGAAATTAGACCTGTTACAGATTTTTTTCTGAGCAGCTGTAGTTTGCGCCCGTGCTGTCTTTTCCACACACACGGAGAGGGAAGGGAAAAGCAGCGTTTCCACAGCAGTATTTTCCAGATCTCAGTATCTGCCTGGGCACTTCCCTCCTCTGACTTGGAGCACGTTCTTAACTCATGTGACGAGAGGAAATGAGGAGCACTCCCTCCAAAGGAAAAGAAGCCTGGCCAAGGCTCCCATGTCACTCAGATAATTCAGCACACATCCCTCTGACAACCAGTTCCTGAGAAAAAGGCCACCAGGAGCCTTGTTTTGACGGCCTTTGGGGTCTCCAGCATGGACAACCTTGTGGTTAGTTTCTCATGGCTGTAAATCGCTGCATTGCTGGTTTTAGATTTGGAAAAACTGTTAGAATCTGACTTTGAAACCTTTTTTTCACTTGTCACCCGGGAGAACAAAAGATCCCTCAGGAGGAAGAATACATGAAGATGGGCAGGTGCATGGTGGGAAGTTCACATTTGTAGCAAACATTTAACTTCACACCTGGAAAACTGGACTGGTTTTTAAGCAGCTTTGTTTAGTCTCCTGCAGAAGGTTGTTGCCTGCCAGAACTTCTGCAAAGAGTTGTTCAGCAGGTCCACACATGTTCGTGTTAGGCGGTATTTGTCTAAACCTTTGAAATTGTCATTTGTCATTACAATGTATGGTGTGTGCAAACATTGCATGCACAGAAGAATAAGTATGTCTCTTTCATAATATGTCCCTTTCAGAATTAATTTCAAAATTCTTCAGCTGGTTCTACTGAAAGAACCAACGTTGTCACTTTAATTATTTATGAAAGATATCTCCGAGTATATCAGGCCTCATCAGTGGTGAGGCAACACATTTAGCCCTTTGGATTAGACTTATGGTGTTTGGAAACTCAGTCACTGGCTTTGCACACATCTTCAGCAACTGTCATAGAATCACAGAATAGTTTGGGTGGGAAGGGGCCTTTAGAGGCCATCTAGTCCACCCTCCCTGACATGAGCAGGGATATCTTCAACCAAATCAGGTTACTCAGAGCCCCGTCCAACCTGACCTTGAATGTTCCAGGGATGGGACATCTACCACCTCTCTGGGCAACCTGAGCCAGTGTTTCACCACCCTGAATGTAAAAAATGTCTTTCTTACATCTAGTCTAAATCTTCCTTCTTTCACTTTAAAGCCATTACTCCTTGTTCTATCGCAACAGACTCTAAGGCCATCTAGTCCACCCTCCCTGACATGAGCAGGGATATCTTCAACCAAATCAGGTTACTCAGAGCCCCGTCCAACCTGACCTTGAATGTTCCAGGGATGGGACATCTACCACCTCTCTGGGCAACCTGAGCCAGTGTTTCACCACCCTGAATGTAAAAAATGTCTTTCTTACATCTAGTCTAAATCTTCCTTCTTTCACTTTAAAGCCATTACTCCTTGTTCTATCGCAACAGGCTCTACTAAAAACTTTGTCCCCATCTTTCCTGTAGGCCCCCTTTAAGTACTGAAAGACCATTATGAGGTCTCCCCAGAGCCTTCTCTTCTCCAAGCTGAACTACCCCAACTCTCTCAGTCTGTCCTTATAGGAGAGCTGCTCCAGCCCTCTGGTCATTTTCATGGCCCTCCTCTTGACCCGCTCCAACAGGTCCACGTCTTTCATGTGTTGAGAGCTCCAGAGCTGCTGAGGGCTCCTGAGTTTCTGTCCTCTGGAAACTGTGAACAGCAGTGAGCCTTATAAAGACATCTCTGGGTAAATACACTTAAAAGTCTTCATAAATCATTTTTAAAAAGTATTTATTACTGAGATTATCATGGATGAGAGAGTGACCCACATGCAGTACCTCAGTCTTTTTACCAAGTTACAGCCTGCCTGAAGGGCAGGCAAGATTCCAGCTACGTTCTGCCAATGAAAGTACATCTATCTTTGGTATCATCAAGTATAAAATACAGCTCTTTGGCATGAATTTACATGCCTCTTCATTTTCTGCACGGAAAAAAAAGATGCTAACAGTTCGACCATAGCCATCTTTAACCATGTATTTTATAGTCCAAATCTGGAGCAAGAGCTATTCTAGGACACTACACAAACAGATTTATAATGAGGCTGGTATTCACGGCAGGCCACATGGCTAGAAAATGTATGAACAAATATGTACTTCAGTCTTTATAATCTATATAATTAATTTAGACTGATGACTCTCTTCAAAGATTATTACTACAATTGAGCATCACGAACAAATATGTACTTCAGTCTTTATAATCTGTATAATTAATTTAGACTGATGCTCTTTTCAAAGATTATTACTACAATTGATCATCATAATAAAATTTTCATATCATGGAATCACAGAATGGCTGAGGTTGGAAGGCACCTCTGGAAGTCATCTGGTCCAACTTCTCTGCTCAAGCAGGGCCACCGAGAGCTGGTTGCCCAGGACTGCCACAGGAGGGTTTTTGAATGTCTCCAAGGAAGGAGACTCCACCACCTTTCTGGGCAACCTGTGCTGGTATTACACGGTCACCCTCACAGGAAAATAAATAAATAAACAGGGCCACCGAGAGCTGGTTGCCCAGGACTCCCACAGGAGGGTTTTTGAATGTCTCCGAGGAAGGAGACTCCACCACCTTTCTGGGCAACCTGTGCTGGTATTACACGGTCACCCTCACAGGAAAATAAATAAATAAATGTTTCCTGATGTTCAGATGGAGCCTCCTGTGTTTCAGTTCATGCTTCTGGTCCTGTCAGTGGGCACCACTGAAAAGTGACTGATGCCATCCTCTTTGCACCCTCCCTTCAGGCTTTTATGTACATCAGTAAGACCCCGCTGAGCCTTCTCTCTTCTAGGCTGAACAGTTCCAGCTCTCTCAACCTCTCCTCATAGAAGATACGCTCCAGTCCCTTTATCACCTTTGTGGCCCATTGCTGGGTTCTCTCCAGTAGCTCCAGGTATGTCTTGTTTTGAGGAGCCCAAACCTGGACACTCCAGGTGTAACCTTTGGGAAGTTCACATTTGTAGCAAACATTTAACTTCACACCTGGAAAACTGGACTGGTTTTTAAGCAGCTTTGTTTAGTCTCCTGCAGAAGGTTGTTGCCTGCCAGAACTTCTGCAAAGAGTTGTTCAGCAGGTCCACACATGTTCGTGTTAGGCGGTATTTGTCTAAACCTTTGAAATTGTCATTTGTCATTACAATGTATGGTGTGTGCAAACATTGCATGCACAGAAGAATAAGTATGTCTCTTTCATAATATGTCCCTTTCAGAATTAATTTCAAAATTCTTCAGCTGGTTCTACTGAAAGAACCAACGTTGTCACTTTAATTATTTATGAAAGATATCTCCGAGTATATCAGGCCTCATCAGTGGTGAGGCAACACATTTAGCCCTTTGGATTAGACTTATGGTGTTTGGAAACTCAGTCACTGGCTTTGCACACATCTTCAGCAACTGTCATAGAATCACAGAATAGTTTGGGTGGGAAGGGGCCTTTAGAGGCCATCTAGTCCACCCTCCCTGACATGAGCAGGGATATCTTCAACCAAATCAGGTTACTCAGAGCCCCGTCCAACCTGACCTTGAATGTTCCAGGGATGGGACATCTACCACCTCTCTGGGCAACCTGAGCCAGTGTTTCACCACCCTGAATGTAAAAAATGTCTTTCTTACATCTAGTCTAAATCTTCCTTCTTTCACTTTAAAGCCATTACTCCTTGTTCTATCGCAACAGGCTCTACTAAAAACTTTGTCCCCATCTTTCCTGTAGGCCCCCTTTAAGTACTGAAAGACCATTATGAGGTCTCCCCAGAGCCTTCTCTTCTCCAAGCTGAACTACCCCAACTCTCTCAGTCTGTCCTTATAGGAGAGCTGCTCCAGCCCTCTGGTCATTTTCGTGGCCCTCCTCTTGACCCGCTCCAACAGGTCCACGTCTTTCATGTGTTGAGAGCTCCAGAGCTGCTGAGGGCTCCTGAGTTTCTGTCCTCTGGAAACTGTGAGCAGCAGTGAGCCTTATAAAGACATCTCTGGGTAAATACACTTAAAAGTCTTCATAAATCATTTTTAAAAAGTATTTATTACTGAGATTATCATGGATGAGAGAGTGACCCACATGCAGTACCTCAGTCTTTTTACCAAGTTACAGCCTGCCTGAAGGGCAGGCAAGATTCCAGCTACGTTCTGCCAATGAAAGTACATCTATCTTTGGTATCATCAAGTATAAAATACAGCTCTTTGGCATGAATTTACATGCCTCTTCATTTTCTGCACAGAAAAAAAAGATGTTAACAGTTCGACCACAGCCATCTTTAACCATGTATTTTATAGTCCAAATCTGGAGCAAGAGCTATTCTAGGACACTACACAAACAGATTTATAATGAGACTGGTATTCACGGCAGGCCACGTGGCTAGAAAATGTATGAACAAATATGTACTTCAGTCTTTATAATCTGTATAATTAATTTAGACTGATGCTCTTTTCAAAGATTATTACTACAATTGATCATCATAATAAAATTTTCATATCATGGAATCACAGAATGGCTGAGGTTGGAAGGCACCTCTGGAGGTCATCTGGTCCAACTTCTCTGCTCAAGCAGGGCCACCGAGAGCTGGTTGCCCAGGACTGCCACAGGAGGGTTTTTGAATGTCTCCAAGGAAGGAGACTCCACCACCTTTCTGGGCAACCTGTGCTGGTATTACATGGTCACCCTCACAGGAAAATAAATAAATAAATGTTTCCTGATGTTCAGATGGAGCCTCCTGTGTTTCAGTTCATGCTTCTGGTCCTGTCAGTGGGCACCACTGAAAAGTGACTGATGCCATCCTCTTTGCACCCTCCCTTCAGGCTTTTATGTACATCAGTAAGACCCCGCTGAGCCTTCTCTCTTCTAGGCTGAACAGTTCCAGCTCTCTCAACCTCTCCTCATAGAAGATACGCTCCAGTCCCTTTATCACCTTTGTGGCCCATTGCTGGGTTCTCTCCAGTAGCTCCAGGTATGTCTTGTTTTGAGGAGCCCAAACCTGGACACTCCAGGTGTAACCTTGCCAATGCTCAGTAGAGGGGAAGCATCACGTCCCTTGACGTGCTGGCAATACTTTGTCTAACGCAGACCAAGATACCATTCACCTTCTTTGCGGCAATGGCATGTTGCTGACTTGTGTTCTACTTGTTGTCCACCATGAACCCCATGTCCTTTTCTGCCAAGCTGCTTTCCAGCTGGGTAACCCCCAGTGTATACCATTTTCTGCCAAGCTGCTTTCCAGCTGGGTGACCCCCAGTGTATACTGGTGCATGGGGTCATTCCTTCCCAGGTGCAGGACTTTGCACTTGTTGATGTTGCCAATGCTCAGTAGAGGGGAAGCATCACGTCCCTTGACGTGCTGGCAATACTTTGTCATGTCTCCGAGGAAGGAGACTCCACCACCTTTCTGGGCAACCTGTGCTGGTATTACATGGTCACCCTCACAGGAAAATAAATAAATAAATGTTTCCTGATGTTCAGATGGAGCCTCCTGTGTTTCAGTTCATGCTTCTGGTCCTGTCAGTGGGCACCACTGAAAAGTGACTGATGCCATCCTCTTTGCACCCTCCCTTCAGGCTTTTATGTACATCAGTAAGACCCCGCTGAGCCTTCTCTCTTCTAGGCTGAACAGTTCCAGCTCTCTCAACCTCTCCTCATAGAAGATACGCTCCAGTCCCTTTATCACCTTTGTGGCCCATTGCTGGGTTCTCTCCAGTAGCTCCAGGTATGTCTTGTTTTGAGGAGCCCAAACCTGGACACTCCAGGTGTAACCTTGCCAATGCTCAGTAGAGGGGAAGCATCACCTCCCTCAACGTGCTGGCAATACTTTGTCTAACGCAGACCAAGATACCATTCACCTTCTTTGCAGCAATGGCATGTTGCTGACTCGTGTTCTACTTGTTGTCCACCATGAACCCCGTATCCTTTTCTGCCAAGCTGCTTTCCAGCTGGGTAACCCCCAGTGTATACCAGTGCATGGGGTTGTTCCTTCCCAGGTGCAGGACTTTGCACTTGTTGAAGTTCGTGAGGTTCCTGTCAGCCCATTTCTCCAGACTGTTGAGGTCCCTTGGATGGCAGCATGACCCACTGGTGTGACAGCCACTCCTCCCAGTTTGGTGTCATCAGCAAACTTGCTGAGGGTACACTCTGCCCCATCATCCAGGTCATTAATGAAGATGCTGAACAGGACTGAACTAGGTGTTCCCCTGGAGTACACTGCTAGTTACTGGCCTCCAACTGGACTGTGTGCTACTAAGAACCACCTTCTGGGCCTGAATCACTGCAGACACCTCACATAATATTTGAATATTCACACTAGGTTTGTCATCATGATACCTGAGTACCTTCCACATGTTTAAGATCTTTTGCTCCTTGCATTTTTTGCACATTTTTTGCATATCTGCATGTACAGTTCGTTAACAAATGCAAATTCAGTTTCATCATGGAGTTAGTTATCCTATTTCATGTTTATCAATCACTTGGAAATAACTTAATTGCTCTTGGAAATCTGCTGAGCTCAATGTACATAAAATGGTGTGGTGAGACCAAAGTGACTCAGAACACTGGGAAAAGATTTTTTTGTTGTCAAGAAGATTCATGATTTATGTTCATTTGCAGACTGCAGTGATTTCATTCACTTGGGTAACATTGAGTGAAACCTTATATGTCTCCACCCGTATGAAGCAATCTTCTGTTCTAACATTCAAAAAAAGTTTCTAAATTTATTGAGAACTCCCCTGACACGCCTTTATTAACAAGCCAGCACTGGAAGGAAAAAATATTTCATTGTCCTCAAGAAGTTCTTAACACAGTTTTCCCTATGCACTTTTTTAAAAACAATAAAGCACCACATCTTCTTCAGAATGCAAAATAATTGAAAAGTGAGCAGCTTTCACACATGCTGGAAGTTAGAAATGCTGTATTTACATGCATACTGAAAAAGCTAGTATGCTTTAAGGATCTTTTGGGTTAGATTTTCATGGAAATTTGTAACTGAAGGCGGGAGAGAGAGTATACCAATAGCATAGACAAAACTTTGCAATTAAATTAGGTTTATGCTCAATTGGTTCATTAATGACTTGTATTTAACAAGGCTGTGCTTCTGTCTGAAGACGATATGCTAATGCTGACGAAAATAATTCAGATTTACAACCAAGAAAGGAAGATGTGTGGCCAGTTTTAAAGCTGGTTGTTGTAATAGAGACTACACAAACAAAAGAATTACCAAAGAAGCCATAGATACTACCTCCGTTCTTGAGCCTTGAGAGAAAATGAGAATATGTATTTTTGAGAAGTGGTGTATGGCTGTATTATCAAAAACTACAGTGTAATACAAATTTAACTTTTACTCTTTTTTTCCCCTTTTCTTTTCTTTTGTATTTTGAGAAAGAGTGGCTATTTTGGCCAGTACAGAAGGTATCTGTCGCCATCTAGTGACACCACGTTCTGCATGAACCAGAATCGGGCACCTAAGCTGAGCCTTCCTAGGGAGAAGGTCCCAGGGCTCTTGCCATCCTCTTCCAGAGGACTTGAGGTCAACAGACCTCGATCACCGCTCTAGAAGCTCCGGGCTCACTCCTGAGGAGGTGTCCCAGAGATAGTAAAATGTGTGCAGAGAGTTTCTGGTGGGATGGCTCTTGCCTCACCAGTGCCATGGGGCAGTAGCACACGTACACATGTGCTCTGGCTTCTGCACTGACAATTCCCTGCCCACATTTTGGGAGCACTTGGAAAGGAACCCCTGCTCGTTCCACAGTGGAAGACATCCCTTGTATTTGGAGGGTGCCGTAAAGTAAATCTTGCAGTGTTAACAGGCCCCAACCCTTACTGATCTTCTTCTCTTCAACATCAGTATTGTTATTTATCACAGTGTCATGGTTCCTTTTCCTCTGGATTCTTGTATGGTAATTCTTTTTTAATATATCAAACGAGGGCTGATTTTACCCAATCATGGTAAAACCAGCAAATAATGCATAGGATTGAGCAAAACATTCCTGCTCACATTGCTGCTTTTACAAGTGCCGTTCTCTCTGAGGTCTCCTGCTGCTCGACTAAACTAAACAGCTCTAGGGAGGAGCTGAGTTAGCCACTGTGGCCTCTGTCAGCAAGGATGAGCAAAAGGAAAGGCCCTGCAGGGGGGAAATCAAAAGAAAATTCAAATTTGTTTCCCAGAGCATGTTTCTCAGTGCCTAATTAAGTGCATACCTTCTTGCTGAAGCCCTCAAGAAGAACCGTCATTAGATTTCCCACTGCAAGAATATTATAGGGTTTGTGACTGAGACACAAATTGGTAAAATATTGTTTAGAAACCACAATGGATTATGAGAGCAGCCTGTGCAGGGACAGTGGGCAGGAGATCCCCCTGGAAGGGGTTGTAGGGTTGCAGGTAAATGGCCCTCTCGTGATGGCTCTCAAAGTCACAGGAAAATACTTTGATCTTGAAATGGGACATCACTCACTGTGAGTCAGTAGGCTTCTTACAGGAATTCAGCCCCCCTCTCCTACTTGTAGGTGGCATAAAAACATTCAGGAAAAAATTATTCTACTATTTTACTATGGAATTATTTGCTTCCCTCCCAATATTATCACAACACTCACCAAGGAAACTGAATAACTGTTTGTTTTTTTTTTTCCAGTAATGACTTATGGACTGCAACAGCAAGATCATCCTCCAGAATACACAGTACAAACAATCTTATTTATTTTCCTGTGTTCCTTTAAGTCAGTGCTCCAGAAATTATCTTAAATATGTGTCCCAAAGGGAAAAATTATAGGAAATAACTTCCTTCACAATTAACTGAGAAATCCTTAATATTATGTGTAAAGAGAGAGCCTACAAGGGACAGAAAAAGAAAAAATGTCTTGCCAGACAGTAGGCATATAGAAAGGTGAAAATGCCAAAAATGAAGCTTAGGCAGAGGCTGCAAAAGAAATTCAAGCAAATAGTAAAAGATACCTTGGCCATGTTAACAAAAAAAGGAGGGACTACCTTATAAAATATAGATGTGGTTGCAATTAAGGGTACTCCAGGTTCCACCCCAAACCACCTGAATATTTGGCTCAGCGTCAGCGTCAGTAATGACAATGCCACAGTTAACAGGGGCAAACCCCAGGATGTTAATGAGAGTGGGTGTGGAAAGAGAAATTGTCATGTGCAAGGAGGAACCACAGGGCAAAGAGCTCAGCACCCAAGTACGCCCAGTAACTGAGATAATAAAGCCAGTGGTAAGAGGTTCAATGCATTTACTGAAACAGATGGCAATACCATATGATTAAAAAAAACCCAAACAACTAAGTAGTGATCTTTAAAGAGAAAAGTGCTCCACAAAACTGTATTAGGATGATCTTAATTGCCTACAAGGACTCAACTCAACTATTTCTTTGGGAAAGAAATAGAGATATAAAAGTACATAAAAATGGGAGAAAGAGTTATCAAAGACAGATTATGCCAAATTAACTTGGTATTTTTCTTTGCTAAAATTCGTGATGTTTGCAATAAAGCAAATACATATGGGTTTCAGTGAAGTGACTGACGTGGTGTTATGTGGAAGTCAGCGTGATGATGCAGGAAAGTCAGAGGGAGGAAACCAGTTGAAGGGGAAGAGCAATAACTGTACTTACAGGAGAATGGTCAGGCTGTAGGGAAATGATTTGTGTAACTGTGGGTTAGGATTTGACTGCATTTATCATTTCTGTTAATTATTACATCCAAAGAATAGAAACAATTAATGAAATATACCTGTGACAGAAAGAAAGTATCTGGCACACACAGTAGGGCTGAACTGCCATAAAGCAAGGACTCAATTAACAGAAGTCTAAAGCAACGAAGGCAAGGGACTTAGAGACTAGGAAGAATTTCTTCAGTAAGTACAGGTCCATCAGCTGCTGACAAAAGATGAAGAGAAAGGCCTGGCTGGTTTAGTCAATTGTCGATCACAGGATGTCTAATGACGTCATTATGAAAAATGAAAACACATCTATAGGTGCTTTATTTCAAGTAGGTTAAAGGGAAATATTTATGCAACCGTATAAGCTGAGACCTTAGGCAGAGTACTCAGAACAACTCTGACCCAGGAGAAGTTCAGAAAAGAAGTCCTTAAAACAGCCAAAGAAATACTGAGACCTTCAGTGTAGGCCAGAAAGTGTCTTGTTTATTTCAACCAGACGTGGTTTCAGAGGGTAACAAGGATAAACCCTGGGGAGGAAGGACTACACAAGTCAAAGGATACTACCCTGAGATCAAATGAGTACAAACCAGCTACCACTGAATCTAAACTGATAATAGACTTGTCACCAAGGGAAGGATTTGAGTTCTGAGCCCCATGGTTTCCAACTTCCTCCACACTCAAGTTGCAGTTCTACAGAGACTGAACATTCCCAATATGAGCAACACATTAATAAGCAATACATCGTTGCACACGCTTAACTTTAAACACAAGATTGGTCCCATCAGGCCTTCAGTTTTTTGGGGAAAACCTGAACCATGAGAAAAGAGGGAGGCATAAAGGAACCTCTCATTTAAATTCAGGCAAGGCAACCCATACAAGCTTAACAGAAGGAAAGGTTTTGCTGCATTTCCCTTCCAACGCCATATCATTCTATGATTCTGTGATTCTGTCATTTTATAAAACAAATTTAATTCAATATAGTGTAAATACTTGCCTTCACGTGTTTCTTTGTTCTAATACACAGGCATGTCACTAGTAAGAGATGCCTGTGCCATGACTACGGGTGGGCACTATAGTGCATAAAGGTGAAAAATATATATACTATAACCAAAACCTGACCTCAGTTTACTCGCTATTACATCAGTGGGAATTAAAACCTTGCAGCATCAGGGCCATCAGGGCCCTTTGTAATTCAGATAAGTTGCAAACTTAGAGATTTGGTGTTGGATTTTGTTAATGCATGTAATAATTATGAGTGTGCCAGTACATATAACATGTTGCAAGCCAACTGACCTATCTTTTTATATATATATCTTTCTTAATATGCATTTTTTTATATATGTGTTTGACCTCAATCAAAATGCTAAACTGAGGTATTATAACATGGCACGTAACATAGCAATAGAACTACTCTACCTTGTTGCCAGGTAGAATATAAAATTTATAATCCTTTTAAACAATGATATTTCTCTATCAAAATTAAAGTAAAGAAATACTACCTGAACCATGGCAGAAAATCTCTTTATTGAGGGCCTGACAATAACAAGCTCACCACAATATCTGTGCTTTATTAGAAGTTACCTTCTGTGTGAATCCTTCTCTGCAAATATCCCTGGGCCCTTTCAGTATTGTACTCTGTACACATGCAATTGAACTGATTTTATCAATTCCAGCTTGAAACAATCTTTGGAGTGTGCCAGTGAGCTGTGACCTTCTAAACGCCTTTGTTGCTTGGTGGAAAGGCTGAGTCACTCATTGTGAGGGATTTGTGGAGGATGCAAAATCAAAAAGAATAGACGGGACAGATTCAGCCCAGGTGGGGCTGCAGTCAGTGCTGCTCTAGAGCTAAATATCAACCAAGATAAGGCTTCCTCCAGGAGAAGGAAGCTACCTTGGGCAGGAACCTGTGGTAACACTGTCTTACCCCCATCACAACCAAGCCCCTACGTTATGGCAAGGTAGGATGCTGGTGTCTGGTGCGATGAGACACATTTTGCACTTCCTTTTTAACAGGTCTGAGCCTCTTCCAGTGCTGCACAATTCTTTAAGTACAGAAAGCCCTACATAAAAGCTAAGCTATATTCAGACCTCAAAAGATGTGCCAAAATAGCAAAAGTCAACCCTTGGTAGAATGTTCAGAGTAGAGAGAAAATTCAAAGGCCTTTTATTTTTAACCAAGAATGTAGCAGTTTGTCTCGATTTCCCAGCTCAAACAATGTGGCAGGCTGGCCAGAGTGAGACATTTTCTATGGGCTCAGTTCCTACTATTGTTTCCAAGCCAAATGTGAGGCCAGATAGTAAAGGGTCAGCCCACTCGTAGTCATGGCACAGGCATCTCTTACTAGTGACATGCCTGTGGATTAGGAACAAAGAAACACGTGAAGGCAAGGGACTTACAGTCTTTTTCCTTTCTCATAAGCATTTTGGCAAGAAAATTTGGAGAAAAACGTTTGGGTTTCTCCAGAGAATGTTATTCTTATTTTTTAAAAATGCTTTTAGTGCTGGTCACAATTGATTTTTTTCCTAAGAGTTAAGCAGTGATAGCTAAATAATCCTCTGAAAATACTGGGTTTATGACAGAATCCAATCAAGCATAGGGGTGTAGTAATTTGGCAAGAGTAGGATTATTGTCTGTTGTTCATACTGTCGTATTTCTGCAGTTCAAAGTGATGAACCAAATTGCATTGGTTTACCTAATCTTTCAATAGGTGGAGGACCAGTTGTGTGTGTGTGTGTGCACGCGTGTGTATCTCTGTGTCTACACATGCACATACATGCACACGTACGTCTATTAAGCATCATATTTACAGACCATGTTGGATCTGAAAAAAAACCAAATCTGAGTTTAAAACAGAAGAAGAGCAGGCTTAGTCTTGAATTAAAGGACGTTGCAAGAAAGCAGGAATGAAGCATGAGTTCCCTCATGAAGTTCCCTCTTTATATCACTTGAGGCTCCCAAACTGCCTCTATACCTCAGTTTTAAGAGCTTTAAAGAGCAATGAAGATGTAGAATTGTTTTCAGCAAGACCATTGCAAAGGATGCGGCATTCATCTCCACTCAGCTTTGCTCACAGCAATGGAATTCAGGGGGTTGAATTAGACAAAAAAAAAAAAAAGTTACATTTTCTGTCCCTACTTTATTTAATCAGTAAATATTCTTGAAAAGTCAACATCAGTTAAATAAAGCCTTTTAACGTCAGGTTACTAATTCTTTAAAAACAAAACAAATACTATTTGCTGCAACTCTTTTGAAAATATATAACATTAGTGGCTGTCAATGGAAGGTTGGAAAAATGTTTTTTAGGGTGTGTGCAGGATGTCAAGCTCACTGTAGAATAGCTTCAGGTAGGTGATTACCACAGCGGATTTACTCTGAATTGACATTACTGGGGTGCCAGCCTGATAAGGGCATAAATTAAGGTCATGTGGCAAAATGCTTGGACTGAAGACTGCTGTCACACTATTGACTGCATTTGTTGAAGTGGGCTTACAAAGTCAACCAGATGCACGATACATTTTATTCTCCGGTTTGCAGCTGCGTCAGGGAATCCCAAATACACTAAAGCTCCGTAAGCAAAGCCATAGTCTGACCTAAATTCAGAACAATTTCACTAGGAATGTATCTACAATAACGTCGCCACAATCAGAATGGGAACTTCTCTCGCAGAGTAGGGTTTTGGTGTGATAGCCTTCTAATTAAAGGGGTTCAGCTGCTTCTAATTAAACCAGTGTAACATGGTTATATCTGACAATGATACAAACCTCTCCTAAATAGAGTAATATTCTTGTCTCCCAAGAAAAGTTATGTTTCCATTTTTGCTTTGTGTTCTAAACCTATGCAGAGTCTTACATGAGACTTTATCGACAAGCTAAAATTACACATTGACCACCTACTTCTTAGCATATTTTAGGTAAACAGACCACATCCTGACACAAAATCTCCTTCCAGCGTTTTTGCTATAAATTCAGTGTAACTCTACAAAAGTCAGCCATGAAAGCCCAGTTTTGCTGCGCTCAGAATCCGTTGGCGATAACACCCGCACCCGGTGATTAAATTTTGCCCTGCCACCTGCATCTGAAGGCAGAACTTGCTTTTTGGATCCTGAGAGTTGTCTCTTCAACCAGACTTACTCTGTTTCCTTAGCAGCCGCGCATGCAGCTTCTAAACCACACGCAGTGCTATCACAGTGTCTCAGGCTGCCCTGCAGTGTCACTTAGCCACAATTTCTGCTCGGGGCTCCCAGTAGCTGCATGCTGCAGATAGTCCACGCTGCCTCCAGGTCACTCTCGAGCTGGCAGGGCAGTGGTTTTTGGATCTAAGGCTCCTTAGAGAGAGGATGCTACTGAATGAAGCGTGGCCATTCTTGGCTACCTCCTGTGGGTCCCCTGAGAAGTGTCTAGAGGCCCAGGGATCACAAGCTGAAAACCACCAGAGCTGAGCAACCCAAGACCTTAGTCCGCATCCTTGCCTTTTTAGGTAGCTATTCTTTCTATTGATACTAGCAAGGAACTTCAGTGTGCTCCCCAGTGCTGCTGTGCTGACCCTATATGTGGGGTAAGGTGTGCAAATAAATGAAGAGTCGTTCTGTTCTCTTCCACGTTATACACACATGTTACTTCCTGTCATTTTATTACATTAGCACATCAAGCCACCACTCAAACCAGGCTGCACCGTACTGATGACAGGGACCTGCTTTTAATAACCAGCTCCCTGGGTTATGGCAGGTCGCACTGCAATGTTATGCAGTAGCAGAGAGAAAGGGGAAAGAAAGGTTTGGCAAATGTGTGTAGCTATGTGGTTATACCAATCGTTGTGGTCAAGCAGGTCCACCACTTATTAAAGAAGTTTAACAAAGCCTTTTGCAAATTTATGGATCCAGAAGCTTGAGAGGTGTACATACATGTTTTTGAAGACTAATTCAGCCTGATATACACTTCTTTTACCCTTAGATCAGTAACTGTATTAATGTTCCTTACAGAGTCTTGTCAATTTCACTCCTAATATATAATTATCACCTAAATGTTTCAAAAAGTATCTCCCCAGTTTCTTTTTCCTACAGGGGATAGTATTCATCGCTCTATCACTCCTGCCTAGACTGTGAATATAAAAATCCCCAAATCTCAGGTGGCATGACTCTGCAAACCAGAGGAAAGTCTGGCATCATCTGACAACGCTGAAAGGAGAAAAAGTCATTATGGTAAAAAAACCATCTGGAATCCACAGGAATGTTAATCCCAGCTGGATCAGTGAGAGTTATCATCATGGGAGGTCATGGCCATCACCACTCCCTCTTTGCAGTATCCTGGCAGAGGCAGGACCTCCCACTCAGAGAAGATGTCTGCCTAGTCCAGAAAGAAAAGCTTTTAGAGGCAGACTCTCCAAGAAGACAGTAGTCAAAGACAGCAGCAGCAAATGTCAGGAAGAGAAAGAAATGAGTGATGCGTATATAAGATTGCTGTTCAAGAAGTCTAGATTAGAGCCACTGCTCAGATGTCCCACATTATGCTGGGCAATTTTTATAACCAGAAACACTACAATACCCTAACCACTGACCAAACCCCCAGATGCCCTGTATTCCAGTGTGCTTTCAAAACTCCTTGGCATTTTTGACCTGCTGTGACTACAGTACCCTATAAAAGCACCTTCTGTGGTCATCTATGGCTCAGGTCCTTGCCCTCTAGAATAACCTAAGAGAGAGATCCTGCCTATATGTTTGCAATTTATACCTTATTGGCATCCTCATAAGCAGGCTGGATGACCTGTATTTGGGAGCATTTTTCCTTGGGGTGGCAGTTGTTTGTAACAGTAGACACGTCTTACCAGATATATTACATGGGCATTTTACTGTGTTTTAAGCATGTGGTCTGTTTTCAGAAGAAAGACCTCACAGGGCTCTCATGCAGAGAAGTCCAATCCAGTATATAGCCCACCATCACTGCTGTTTAGCCCATGATGTGCCAGAGAACCTGGTTTTTGAGTCAGTGGAAGACATATAGACAGATCTGATGTTGAAAGCAACTTTTCTCCTCACTATAACCTGTTGGTAATGAATTCAGAAGAAAAAGATTTTATTTTATTCATATAAGGATGTCTCTTTCTTAAATGAAACAGGGCAGGGAATGTCTTTGTGGTCCAGCCAGAAACCTGCCAGTTGTTATGAAGGTAGAGGAAATACACTGTCTGCAAAGAGGAAGCAAAGGGATAGGGATTGTTCAACTGGTTGAATTGCTTAAGAAGTAAAATAGGTAAAAGCAGATAAAAGCAACATTCAGTAACAGAAGGCAGTTTCATTATTTTCAGAGGTAGGCGGGAGACTTCCTAAACACCTAATCATTTTGCAGATGTCTGGCATGTTTGGTGCTGGTGTGCTCAGATCACTTCATAACCACTGGGTCCTCAGAGTAAGGATGGGATTAAACAATTGTAGTTATAACCTAACGCTGTATTGGAATAATGTGTCCCCTCAAAGGGTAGGCCAGATGTCAATATCCTTGCAGATCTTTTTGATGATCATGGAGATGGGACTTGCCAACAAAAAAATACAATGCCTCTTGTGTTTCCAGTTTTCATTAATGAACCAGGCCGGGAATCATATATCCCAAAGCACAGCTGCATTGGAGATGTATGCATGGACTCATTGAACACAGCAGGCATGAGTTTTGTAGTTGGCACTGGTAAATACATCTCTCTCTCTCTATAGGAAACATCTGTTCCCTCAAAGACATGCTGAGTAGGTCTTTGGTAGAAGATCCAGCTGCCTCTATCTCACTCCTTAGGAAAGTCTTTGGGGGAACAAAGAAGGTTGATTGCCTTTGTGGAAGACTGAGAAAAATGCCATGGGCTGTGCAAGGTGCAGATGGGTTGATAGTGGGGAAAGTGCTAGGATGACCTTGTTGAATTACTGTGGTGGCTTGTAGGACAGGCAATAAATGTTACTGCAATAACTCACAGGTCTGTTGTAAAAATACATTTATTTGTATCTGTGAAGGATAGAATCCATCCAGCCCAGAATCTTGCCTTCTGTGGTGACCACAGGTGGATGACCAGTTAAAAAAAAGAACAGGGAAAGCCTTTATGACACCTTCATACAAGAATTCCTCAAGGCTCTGTCTCAGAAGGCCTTCTGGATCTGTCGTGTTCTGCCTGTGTAGTGATTCTCAATAAATCCCTCTTTCAAGTGTCTCTTCTGAAACCCATCTGATTTGTTTCCTCTATAACATAATTTGAAAAGCAAAAAGTTCGACACGTCTTCTGGCTGCTGCATGGTGAACCATCTCCTTTTGTTTGATTTCAGTCTAGCTCTTACTGGCTTCAGTGGAGAACCTCTAGCTCTTGAATCAGAAAAGACAGTGAGTGGCAGATTCCTATTCAAGCTTTCCATCCCATTCAAGATTTTGCAGACCTTTATCATACTCCCTTTATGCCATCTCTCTAAAAGTCTGGAGATGATCTGTTCCACTCACTTGTAGTGAAGGATGCCACAGAACATCCCATGAATACATCAAATGTTTCCTCAGAGTAAGCTTCAAAAAATGCACAGAAAAAGAAAGTGGAGGGGTGCCTGTGTGATATCTAAGGAAAAAGACTGAAGAATCAACCAGTTCATAAACTTTATCCATCCTGAATGAGGAAGCAGATGAATGGAGAGAGAAGCAGAGGAAACAATGTGATTGCGTAATGAAATATTGCATCAGGATGCACATGCACAAGGGTAAAAATAAAGTAAAATTACAGAGATAGTCTTCATTTTGGTATTTCTGACTTTGAAACTCCAACATATATCGATTTCCTGGGAGAAAGGGGAGAAGGTATTTGGGAGGCCATAGGCTATTTTCCTCCTCTTTGTCAGGCACCACCAGGCTGTAATGGCTCTGACTGCCCTGCCAGGGCCTCCCACCAGCCTTCCAGTGGCCGAGGACTCCATTTCAGTCCCCCCATGTTGTCATCCCCCAACACCACAGCAGTGCCTGTCTCTAGCTCCCCAAAGCCCTGCCCTGCCCGGCCATAGGATCTGACTTCTGGGCCGATGCTGGCTTGACTTTGGGCCTGCCTCATCACCATGGAGCTGCCTGGCAGTCACCAGACCTGTCCTTGAGCTATGGAGTGACTTCCCAGCTTGTCCTTGGACCTGTCTCATCCTCACTACCTTGCCTGATGATTTGGACTCCGGTTAAACCCGGCTGCCCCTCAGCCTGCCCTGGCTGGAGTGGTGGGACAGGGTCTGGCTGAGAGGTCCTGCCCCTGCCCTGGGGATCCCCCATGGCTCCTGCACCCCAAAGAGCCTCTCCCACCCCCTGTCCTGAAAGACATCCCATTAGCACAGGCTGGAGAGCATGTGCTCTGCCACTTGACTTAGTAGAAACTCTGTGGGTTTATTGTTCCCTCAATACACACTGTGACTGTATTGACCCACCCTTGATATTTTCCCCCCTAACTTAGCTAGGTAGAAAAAGAACAAAATCTTTCTCTCTCTTTCACAGATCACATAAAATAAAAAAAAAAATCACATAAAAGCTGGAAGGGAAATAGTGTTGGTAAAATGCACAATCAGACTGTGGAACACATCTCCACAGGCATCAGCAAGTTTAGCAAGATCAAAAAGCAAGTTTGTTACATGAATAACAAGAATATCCCATGTTTTAACAGCCCAACCTGAACTATTGTGCAAGGAAATTAAAATTAGGATATCGTCTCACTGTTAGAGACTTGCATGAGACTTTACCTAGAGCTACAACTCCTGATCCTAGGTCCTACCTACATCTTGTTTTTAGGTGTCAAGTGCTAGTCACTATTGGAGACTCTTGGCCTGAGCCAGTGGGACAATGCTGGGGGAAGTTTGTTATTGGTTTCCCACTAGAAAGCTGTAGAAGGTACTACTACAATGGGCTGCAGTAAAGAACTCTGGGGGTATGCTTGAACTGGAAGGCATGTTAAAAAGAAATTAACCTCCTTTAGTTTCAAAAGTTAACAATGAAGATGCACTAAATACCTGATCTAGTTGTCACGCTTTTAATGATTAGCTGAGAGAAGGAGAAACCTGTCCATGGACAATTTATCTCATCCTACAATAAACAGGTTGGGTGAATTGGGTTCAAAAAGTGCTGAATTCTCTCTTTGGAGAGAGTCTAGACGGTAATTTCACCCAGAGATGGGATTGATGCTACACCACCCCAGTTCATGGGGGTCCCGAACTTCTAAGAAGCAGGAGAGAGAAGGTGGAAACAGCAAGTAACGCTGAACTCTTCCGGAAATAGAACCAAAGCCCTGAAATTCCCCTCCTTTTTTGCATTCCCCACGTTTGCATAACATTTGTGCATGTGAAATTCTAGGGAAATGAAATCATTTCTGGTTCCAGCTTGCTGCTTTTTCTGCAAAGTGGATTATTATTTTTTTTAATCCTGAAGCCAAAACATTCCCCTGAATAGAAAGCTCAGCTCCTCCTGGCTGTAAAATTTATACAGAAGTATAAAAGAAGCTTAATATTTGAAAAGTACTTTTGCTCTTTAAATACATTTGATCAGGACACGCTAGCAGCCCTGGTGATGGGCACTTTTAGATATTTATGAAGTATTAAAGGAAAACAAACCCCTCCTTGCAAAACTAAACCTCCTTCCCCCAGTAATTATGCAAACCCTGGCATTGTGCAGGGATTGGCACGTCTCTCAGAAAGAAATCACACCCCTTGCTCTGTTTAACCAGAGTGAAGACGTACAGGCCATAAGAACCCAAAACTCTGCAGCAGAAATCCACACGCACGGTCCTGCCCTGCTCACCAAGCCATGAGGATGATGGACAGTGCTTTATCCCAAGGCTTTTGGAAAGTTTTCCCAAAGTTTTTCCCAAAGCTTTTGAGAGCATTTGTGCTTTTCCTTGATGCATGTCCTCAGCGTACATTTAAGAAAGGGTTTCCTGATGCTCAGCACATCCTCATCCTCCACCACCCAGCCTTTGCAGAGCTCTTTTCCTTGCTCTCACAGCTGCCATCCAGCCCAGAGCAGTTATAATTCAAAGCAAGCCCAGCCTTCAGGCAGCCACCAACCCTCTTCGTTCCCCCAGAGGCCCTTGTCCTCAGAAGCAGTGTCATCTTGTAATTGCTTCGTTCCTACTGTCCTGCTGATGTCTTTCTCTGCTGTTACAGTAGAAGAAGGTGGGAGGGGAAAAGAGAGCATTTTTAGGGCTGAGATCTGGCAAGGTTCATAAAGCTTGCAAAAAAACCTGTGATCCACACCTCGTCCACAAACACCCTGTCAGTTGACCGATCAACATCAGAGTGGTTAACTCCTGGTCTTACAACTCCTGGTTGTAAGAAAAACACCTTCAGCATGGCAATAGCCACACGCTTTTAATCACAGAGGTGGGCTCTGCTGTCCCTTTGCTGCTGGTGTAGCTCTGGGTTGAAGTCTCAGGAGTAAGGTAGCTGCTGCTGGTCAAGCCACATTGTAGTATAACCGTTCCCTGCTAGATGACACTATGTTTCTGCAGCTCAGAAATGGTTCCTCATGGGCTATTCCAAGTCTCTCCTTAAGCAACTGTGGAATTTTATTGTCCTTTCCTCCTGCCACAGCAGCAGCAGACAGGGTGGGGAAAGATATAGCTGCTGTTTCTTGAAAAATAAAGCACAAGTGGCCCGCTTTGCAAAACTGACCACATCAGAGGTGGTGGGTAAGGCGGTCTGCATGGGTACCCGAGATTTGTGGGGACGCAGTGAGGGAGGGTGGTGAGAGCAGGCTGGTCACCGTGAGGTGGCTGCACAGAGACAGCCCTTGTGTTTGTAGCAGAGAAGCCCCACGCACCAGGGATGCAGCCCTGTGACTCCCTGGTCTCAGCAGTGGTTGTGACGGGCACCGGAGACGTGGCCACAGCGCCAAAAGCGCCATTTGGAGGAAATCCCCCAAGTGAAAACAAAGACTCTGTAAGTCATTTCCTCCGAGCTGAACAGAAAGACATCTGTGTTGATCCAGCTCTTACGCACCACTCACAACAAAACAATTGCTTGCAAGCGGCACAGCCCCTGCTTGCTCTCCTCTAGGCTGACACTTAGAAACAGGAGAGATGTATTCCAGCTGAACTTTACGAGCTCTTGTTTTCTCTCAATGAAGTTTTGCAGACTGACAGTTTCTATAGGTAAGGTTGGGCTAAGAGAAGGAGGTAAAGAAGGAAGCCTGCGTGACATCTCACTATAGACCCTTTTCGTACTTAAAGGGGTGTTTCAGTACTTAAAGGGGGCCTACAGAAAAGATGGGGAGAAACTTTTTAGCAGGGCCTGTTGCAATAGGAAAAGGACTAATGGCTTTAAACTTCAGACTACACAGAAGGAAGACATTTTTTACACTGAGGGTGGTGAAACACTGGCCCAGGCTGCCCAGAGAGGTGGCAGATGCCCCATCCCTGGAACCATTCAAGGCCAGGTTGAACAGGGCTCTGAGCAACCTGATCTAGTTGAAGGTGTCCCTGCTCATTGCAGTGGAGGCTAAACCAGATGACGTCTAAGGGTCCCTCCCAACCCACGCTATTCTATGACCCTGAAGTTCAACACAGACTCTTTCTTGACAGGTGCAAAAAGCCTCCTTCAGTTATTCTGGCTGCGGTTGAGCGTCTGAGCTTTGGGGTGGCTGGATGCAACACATGGTTGTACAAAGTGTTAAGTACACAGGAAGGAACCGTAACCCCAGGGGCCACCCGGGTACGGGCAGATGGGTGATGACCATTCGGTAGGAGCTGCCTGAGGGTTCAGAGGCCACTCAGGACAGAGGACACCTGTGCCCACAGTCCCTGTTTGGAATGAGAAACACCTGATCCAAACCACCGGTGACACCCATTTAAAGGCAGCTGGTGCCAAGCTGCTAGATTTTTTGGGAGGGGAGGGGAGAGGAGAGTTTGCCTTTTTCTCTTTACTTCACCCCCACGTTTCTGGGCAGCTCCTGGCCGTTGATGTGGGCCACTTTCTTGCTCCATCTCCTCGCCACCCCGCACCTGCACGAAGGGTGCCCGGGGCGGGAGAGGGGGCTCCGCTGCGGGGTCCGTCTCTCCCGCGCCGCTTCCTCCGCCGGCAACCTGATCTAGTTGAAGGTGTCCCTGAGAAGTAAAAGAAGAGGAGGAGGAGGAGGAGGAGGAAGAAGAGGCGCTGCCGCCGCCTTCCCGGGCCGGAGCGGGGCAGTGCGGTGCCTCCCTCCCTCCTTCCGCCTCTCTCCGCGCCGCCGGAGCTCCTTCGGCGGCGGCCCCCGGGACGGCCAGGTAAGGCAGAGCTGGGGCTGGGGACATCGGGGCCGGCTGTCCCCCGGGGGGGCGGCGGTTGGGGGACCGGTGTCGGCAGCTGGAAGCGGTGGCCGTGTTCCCCCTGCCGAGTGTCACACGGGAGCTGTGACAGAAGCTGCGTCCTCAAACTTTTGCTTGAAAGGGCGATAATGTGTGTAGCGTGCGGGGGTGCAGCCCAGGAGACCGAGTCCAACTTGAAGGCTGACTGTGGATGGGTATTTTCGTGGTTATGTGACTTTCTTCTCTCGCTCTCTCCTGACGCCTGGGTCATTAACCCTGCTGGGCTTTACTGAGGCTGTTCCACCTCCTCTCAGGGCACCATCAGCCTTGTGTGTGAGTTCAGTCACCTTAATAATTCCACCTCTCCCTGTCCCACGGCATGGTTGTCCCTTCCCGGTGGCGAATGCTCTTCCCTCACCTCATGCCGGGACACAGCATACTGGTGGCTCTGTGCTGTAGGTGACTACATTGGCACGGTGCTTTTCCCCAGGCTTCCTTTCTGAGTCCCTAGAAGTCAGAACTCATACTTATTTGAACCATAAACTGAGCCTTTGAGCATAGACCCAGCCAGGAGCTCTCTGCTTGGAATGACAGATTTGTACCGCACTGTGACAAATGCTGATCTGAAATACTTAAGATTGTTTTACGAGTCGAATAAGTGAGACTGTAGCTTTTATAGATGGAAAAACCAACTGGAGCAGAAATGCAGATAAAAAGGTGACTTGTGAGTACCTCCTTCTGGAACATTTATTTTTATTTTAGAGAAAATGTTGCTAATGCCTTATTTGACTGTCTCACCTTTGATAGAGCGTAGCTGCAGGACGAAGCATCGCTTTTTAATTTCTCATAACTCTGCAGTGACTGGAAGATGGGTCGTTACTTACAACTGCTATACAAACGTTTAGGGTATTTTGGGCCATCAGAAAGCACCACCCATACAAATAAGCTCCCAGTTGCACTTGAGGGAGCACCCAGAGGGGTTTTGGACATGTTCCTCTCTGCTTTCGGCACACCAGCTGTGCTGCTCGGATCACACCACCTGTGCAGAGGAGGCCCTTTGGGCATCCTGATCTTGTTTCACGGGCACTGCTTTTGTAGGTGGGGAGGTAGCTCCCAGGCAGGGTGCTACTTGCAGCCGTTGGGTGATTATGATCTGTAAGGGGACTGCAGCAGGAGAGAGCCCATTTGCTATCAGACTCTCCTCTGATAGTCTTGTTTCTCTTGGTTTTATTTTATGTGTTTTATTTATTGAGAAATTACATCTTATGGTGAAATAATCACATTTATTTCTGCATTTATTCCTCAATGGAAGTGTGCTTTACATGTTCTGCTAAAACCTTAAATGAATAACATGAGCGTTTTGAACCGAATGATTTCTGTGTGAGCTTGCCTGCTGAAACAACTCAAACAGAGAAATGTGGTTGTATTTGGCACCTGGTGATTCCCTCCTCATCTTTTTTTTTCTTATGCGATAATCTCACAGATGTGAAAATCAAAAACAAAGATTTGGAGTTCACATAGTAAAAACATACTGCCAGTTAGGCCTACATGGTGAAATAACTCCACTTCTCAGCTGCCACACCTGATATTATTAGCCCTTCAAAACTTATAGGAGTACTACCTTTTTTTTTTCTTCAGGATGCTAATATATGATTTTTTTAATCTTTTAAAACCATTGATTGCGAGGCAGCTAGATTTATGTCCCAAGTTAAGTTAACGTTTTAATTCTTAGCTATGGGCTCACTATTGTGGATTTGGTGTTGGAATGTATCCAGTGACCTGGCTGACTGCCTACAATGGCTAGAAAGGGAGAAAAATAAAATAGAGCTGATAAAACAATATCAGCTCCATATTGTTTCATCTTGCCCTGAAACAACATTGTACTCAGAAATGCCATGATAGTGTGGTATCCTGTAATTAAAATTAAAATAGCTGGGAAGTGGTTACTTTAATAGAATTGCTTGCAGGCATCAAGAAGTCTTCCCCCTCTGCCAAGCGTAGGTGCAACCTGTTGTAGATTTAACTCCCTCTGTCTTGTGTTAGATTATGAACTGGATACACAAGATAAGGTGCATAGAGGTGTAAGTTTCATACAAATATTTGTATCTCAAATATGCAAAACATTTTCTGTGTATTAGACAATGGAAGTCTGTGCTTCCTGCTGTCAATGCAAAGATTATGGAAAAATATGTTAACCTCTGTTAACCATTGACCTCTAAGATGTTTTTCTACTTAGCTTGTTTTGACTTTTTTCAGTAACCTATTACCTTTTCACTGCTGAACTTGGAACTGTGCTTTAGAAAAAGGCACGTTTGTGTATGCCAAAGAATCATGTGTGTGCCAAAAACTGTTGTGGCAGTCTACAACAGCTTTCCTGCAGATATAGGATAAGAAAATACCAGTATAAAAATCAAAAGATATGGAAAGTGGTACTTGGGCAAAGTGGAGTAAAGGTTGGCTTGGAGAAGAAGGCCTGAGGTGGTGGTTATTTATATTTCAAAGACCATATATGCTTCTGAAGGACATCTGCTATATATGTTTGGGTTTATGCTACAGATATTTCTATTATTATGTAGATGCTTCTATTTGTACAGAATTACCTTGAATTTGTACCAGAATTACATTGGCAACGAAGCAGTAGGAATGGTCAGTCAGCTGTTCCCTGGTGGAAGTTAGAGTGATGACGTTTATTAAATGACCTAAATGAATTAAATGTAAATGACCCATAGCTTCCTCCATTGTGCAAAACACAAGGGAATGGCTATCGTTACACTGATTGAGACCTCCCTCTCACTGCAGAGGGATCAGCCCTATTTATCCTATTTCTCCTGGCCAAGGCCTCTTGGCATTAGATATGTCACTGATATAACAGTGCACAGCTCTGTAGGAACCAGTGTGTGAACCAGTGCACGCTGTGTTAACAAATGATCAATTGTGTCTCAAGAAGTGTTTTTTTGTTAACAGAGGATGTTACCTGTGAAGGCGAATCCCCCATTTGCTCTACTGACCCTCAGGCAGAGGAACACTCTGCTCTCCTGCTTCTGGTCTGGTTTTCTATGTGTATTTTCTACAGGAGAAAGCACTATGAAAGAAAGCAGTGTTGTAGGTGGGGTGGGGGGAGAAGCTGGTGTTCCATTGGACGTGTATGCAATTTGGCACGTCAGAAGAGGAACTGGGGGAGCAGAGGCTTGTGATTGACCGCTGCCCCGTGGCCATTACAGCTCTGGCAGTTCTCAGTCATCCCTTGCCCCAGCTTAGCAGCACGGCCCGTGATTCAGAGTCAGGGAAAATACCATGTGAGGTAAAACTTGGAAAACCAGATAGATTTCATTTTACGAGCCTCATGGTAGGAGATGCTTTGTGGGGAGGGCAGTGGTTTTTACAATTTCCTTGACTCTGAGGTGGGATGGGATTAGAAGAGGTCTGTTCCTTGCGAGCACAGTGAAGTGGCTGCTGTGTTCAAATGGGATCATGAAATCTCTGGAAGAGAAGCCTCCTGGGAGTATGTCTGTCCATTGTAGAATCATAGAATGGTTTGAATTGAAAGGGACCTTAAAGGTCATCTAGTTCCAACCCCTCTGCTATGGGCAGGGACACCTCCCAGTAGACCAGGCTGCTCAAAGCCCTGTCCAGTCTGGTCTTGAAAACCTCCAGGGATGGGTCAGGGTAAGGGCAGGGTTTACCTTTCTTAGGAAGAATGACTCGCCTAGATCTTTGGTTTTGATAATATTCAAATATTCAGAAGGAAAATGACATTGCTGAAAAGATGCATCATCTTAGTTGGATGACTCTGTCCTGTATTGAGAGGGGTTCAGTAAAGCTCATGCCTAGCTTGGTGTGGTCAGGAGAGAGGGTTTTTGGCACCCTGCTGGAGAGAGAGGAGTTGCTTTGGGAGACTGAGTCTGTCCAATGGCTGCTGTAGGAGACATGTTCCCCCTCTGTTGGGGACAGCCGTGGGACTCTGCTCTTGGTGATGGGGGGAGAAGTGTTTGGCCACGTTTGCAGTCACAGCCCCTCTTCTGAGGCAAAGCAGCAGGCTGCCAACTGGGCTGCTCTATTCAGTTCTTAAGGTGAAAATCCTATGGACAATAACAAATGCAGGAAAAAGAGGAAAAAAAAAAGCTGCTGTGTGCTGGGCTATGTGGAACCTGGGTGAATGCTTTCTTGGCACTCAGGCTTCTCCTCATTCATGTTTCTTTTATCAGCGGATGTATGAATGGGTACCACTTTGCCACACGTAGGGTATAACTTCATGTATGCTCAAGTAGGTCACAGCTGGGTTTCCTGTCAGGAGGGGTTTTACTCAGCCCTGTGCCTATTACGAGCTGCGATCTGATTAAAACGTAAGAGCCTTTTAGATCTAGGCCTTGTTTCCACTTGAATGTGGGGCAGATAAAACCTGGCTTTGGGTGGCACAGGAAGCGGGGTTCTTCCTGCTGACCCAGGGTCTGGGCAGGACACCAGGACCCTGCCAATCTGGAGAGTGCATTTAACCCTGTCATGCTAGACTGGGACCAATTCCTGACTATTTATACTCATTAAACAAAAGAAGACTCCACCCCCTGCCCATTCACCCCCAGAATAGCCACATAAATTGCCATCACACCCAGATGATAACTGCCATTTTGTTTTAGCTGAACATACTATCCCTTGTAACTCTCTGCTAGGCAGCCCTGTGCAAAAAAACCCCCTCATTTTGTCAGGGTCTCTGTGCTAGTCTACAGGGTGGGCGAGAGAACCACAGTACATCAAATTCTTAATGTATTCAGGGTTGCTGCTCGTCCTGTGAATTACAGGATGTCCTATAGCACAGGCTCAAGTTCCACATCCTGGCAGAAAGAATAATTGTGTGTGTGTGTGTTCTTCCACCTCTCCCCAATTACAAGCATCTCTTCTCAGCTGAAGCTGCAGACTGCAGCCATTCCCGGAGCCATGGTGGAAGGAGGAGAGAGATAGGGGGCCTCTCCCACGTTGGGTGGTGGGACACAATTTGGGGGATGTGCTCCTAACGTGTAAACTGAGTTGAGCTGAATGGACCGCTGCTTCTGTCCCGTGGGAGCTCCTTTAAACTGGTAATCCTAAACATACCTTGGGATCTTTTGGAAGTAAAATTCCTACCTAAACTATAATCCAGCAAGGATGCTTTAAAGAATTATTTTGTTTTGGTATGAACAGATCTAGCAGTTGAGTGTTGAAAGTGACCAGTTCAAAATTGTCATTGCAGCTTCCAATTCAGCTCACTTGTGCATAATGCTGTATGAGATATGTTTAGTTCTGTAGCCACGTGTGGTTTGCTTTTCCCATCAGGCCAGTGTTTCTTCAGACCATGGCTGGTCAGGCTGTTTCGGTTTGCTTTGTGATGGTGGTCTGTGAGGACCAAGTCATCTTTGGCGTTGAAGGGGGACTTAGCTTGGACTCCTCATTCATCTTCAGTGGCACTTAAATGGAGTGGGCTCAGTTGTTGGGAGGAAGCGTATTTACAGCTCCAGTGTGTGAGATGAACTGTGAGGGTCTGTGTTATGGGAGGGTGGTTTGGGACAAGGTGACAGGCTGTGGGTGTGAGAGCAGCGATCGGCCAGAGAGCTGTGGTTCTGCGTCAGGGGCTGCTGGAGCCTCCACCGCCATCGCAGCAGCTCTCTCTTCCCACCAAGACACTCTCTCAAAGCATGAGGGGGATGACAGCTGTCTGATGAAAAACGTAAAGTCATGGGCAAACAGCAAAATTCCTTCAATTTCACCTCCCTTTTCTGGATCTCTTTAACTGAAACCAACTCTGAAAGTCAGTGTGAAGCAGGCACTGCCCGTGAAAACCTGAGACCTTGCCATAAAGGACTATCTTGCGTAGTGTCTTAACTTTACTCCTGCCCGTGAAAACCTGAGACCTTGCCATAAAGTACTATCTTGCCTTGGCTTTGCAGTGTCTTAACTTTACTCCGTGTAATTTTGACCTCAAATGGGACTGGATTGTGGAGTATGATACTATTGAGTGTTAACAACCATATTGCATGATGTTTTGAAGAGTGGTTAAGCTGAATGCTGTTTCTTAAGATGCTAGGTGCCTGGTGACACCTGACGAGTGCCTCTCATTCCCTGTTTAGCTCACAACAGCTGAAGCACCCCAACATCTGAGAACTGACATCAAGGGGTGCTTTGTAGAGAAGCTCACTACCTTGCAGGAGTGAGAGAAATGGGAAGACATGAGACCACAGCAATGCCTCACTTGTGTTAATTTTCAGATCTATTGAGAATTCCTTTTTCCCTGAATGAATACTTATATTTTGACATGAGGGAAACAAAACTTCTTTGATCTCCCTTGTTGCTTAGGTTGCTGAAGCACCCCAACATCTGAGAACTGACATCAAGGGGTGCTTTGTAGAGAAGCTCACTACCTTGCAGGAGTGAGAGAAATGGGAAGACATGAGACCACAGCAATGCCTCACTTGTGTTAATTTTCAGATCTATTGAGAATTCCTTTTTCCCTGAATGAATACTTATATTTTGACATGAGGGAAACAAAACTTCTTTGATCTCCCTTGTTGCTTAGGTTGCACTGTATGTGAAGAAGAAATTCTTCAAAGTCATGGCCTGGATTTTCAGTCCTTGTATTAGGTTGCACTGTATGTGAAGAAGAAATTCTTCAAGGTCATAGCCTGGATTTTCAGTCCTGTGTGTGGAGACTTTATTAGTAAGTGGCTGAAATGCAAATAAAAGTTTAACAAGTTATCACAACCCTACAAATAATTTTAGGGTAGAATTATGTGGAATCTGCCTCTAGCTTTGAGGAAAATACATCTTGCTCTTCCGAGTATCTCTCCAGAAAGTACCCAGCAGCATGGATTCTATTTGAAGAGGTCTTAGACTTTTTTAATTTTTAATCCCTATCAAAACATACATATAGTTCAAGCATGGAGCAATACAGAAACTGAAAGGCTTTGTTAGTTGGTTAAAGAAAATGAAAGCTGCTGCAAGTACAGTCCTTCAAGTAGTGTGTCAGCTGGACACGCACAAGCCTGAGAACATGAAATCTGGTCTGGTAGCATTGCTTTTACAATTTTGAGTGCAATCAAGTGGTAGTTCTCACACCAAGAGTTTCAGTGAACTAAGGGTGTGGCGTGATGGGGAGGGAATTTTGATTTTTCATTTGTGTGAAGTTTTCCTTGTAACCTCTCCAACATAACAGGCCAAGAGAGTCTGGAATCAGAAGATAAGAACCCTGACCTTGCCAACGCCACCACTTTGGTATGCGTAGCCCTAAATTGCCAGATGTGGGAACAGGAGTACAAAATCTCAACTGCAGCATAAATGGCCATTCATTTTTGGGTCCAATCTCTTGTCCTTGTTTTGTAGCGGAGGGAATGTATCCTGGTGAACATGTTGCAGGGGAAACTTGACAAACAGGAACTTGCAGTATTTCCTGCCCCCCACTTTCTGCCTTGGGTTTTTCCTCATGCACAGAAGGTGGTTCTGTCCTGTAGCTTTAGGTGTATCAGCACCGTCTGCATGAGGGAGGTTTAGGGCTAAGCCACTCAGTAGGTGGGAAAAAGCAACAGTTATAAAGTGGCCTCAATAGTACCTCAAAACAAGCCTTTGAGAGGAAATATACCTGTTAGTCAACGTGGATGTCAACAGATGAGTTGTGGCCAGGGGTTTGTCACCAGAGTCAACTTCACAGCTTTGTCTTCAGCTGAAATTCCCCTGTTTATTATTGGAGTATTTCTTACTGTGTAGCTTCCGTGTAGTCTAGCAAGTGCTTGTTTCTGTCTCTATTTGAAACCAGTTCTTAATATAAGTGTGAATTTTTCATATTAATGAATGTGTTTAAACATAGTATGGCTTCTGGTATATTCAGTTGAACTGTTGTGATAGTGAAAAAAAGTTATGTAGATATCTAGTATCTATTGCTAGCATCTTACTATACAGCATTCGGATACCTGGGCTATGCCTTTTGCATGCTGAATGTGGTTAAAAGTGTAATGCTGGTGTGTAGATGCTGGAATTGCTTCTGGTGGAGGTTATAGGGCATGCGGGAGCCGTGCTTAATCCCCTGCTCACAAACCTGTTTCTCTTGCCTCAGATAACCTGCCCTCTCAGTGAAATGCATTGCCTTCCATGTTACAGCTTGCTATTAAGCTGTTCTTAACAGACCATCTAAAAAGCAACTAAAAGGCTAACTAAAGAGAGGATATGATTTTATTAAGCTTATTCACTTTTTAGGGAGAATGGTTGGGTTTGTGCCTACAACAGGGCTGCTAACAGCTATTGTTATGGTGTAGACATAATCTTGGCTCACTTCTGCTCTATGTGAATGACATAGAAGGGTGGATGCTTGATGAAAGATAAAAAGATTGTGATTTTAGCAATATGGAGAGTAGACTGTGGTCTTCAACAACCCAGGAAAAAGTAACAGCATGTCTCTGGAACAGGTTCAGGGCCATTTCATCTTGTTCTGTTAAATTGGTGTTAATATGAAGGGAAAGCAACACAGCAGCCATCACTTCTCTCTAACCTAGTTGCTTATCCAGAGGTGGGTTTCTCTTCTGTGAGCTGCATGTCTAAGAGTTCCCCCCAAATTCCCTGAAAGCCAAGTACTTTTTTGCAAACTTTCCCTGACCTCAGGACTTCCTTGCAGCTCTTCCCAGCCATATGCTTACTTTTATGATCATGTGGTCCTCGGCTGGGAGGTAGCCAATTTCTTACAGATGGGTCTAGACTCATTTTCCCACAAGCTGCCCCTTTGCACAGAGGCTTGAGGATGCATGTGTAGCCATTGTTCTGTAGGTACTAAAGCACTCAGCTGGCTTTCATGCTGCAGGTGCTACAAGTTTTTATCCACTCTGGCAGGCAATATAGTTTCTATATAGCTACAAAGGGCAGGAGAAGGGGAAGAATATCTTGAGGAGCACTGCAAAAGTGATAAAAGGATTTATACCTGAACTCTGAGACAGCTAAAGAAAATATGATGATTGAAATGATAAAAATAATTTTAGAAGACAAACAGATAAGGAGCTATTGCTTGTTATGAATTTGGAAAATGGTAGTTTCCCTGAAGAAGTAAATCTTCCTTTACATTTCTTGTGAATAAGTGCAAAAAGCAGGGGACAGGTTGCTAGGTAAATAGCTTGTTTCCCTAGCAATAAACAGCATATGTAGTTGATGCTGGTGAAGTGTCTTAAAATAGCAATAAACAGCATATGTAGTTGATGCTGATTTGTCTTAAAGCCAAATGCTGTTTTGATTCAGTTCAATTTTGAGCAACTTCTCCAAATAAGCTGATCTCACTAGTTGTATTGCTGGCTGGCACATTGCGAGGGTGACAGGACAAGGGGCAACGGACACAAGCCAGAACATGGGAAATTCCCTCTCGACAGGAGGAAAAAACCTACTTTACTTTGAAAGTGACAAAGCACTGGAACCTGCTGTGATGTGATCCTGTCCAGCCTGCTGTGGGTGACCCTGCTTTGGTAGGGGCATTGGACTAGTCGATTTCCTAAGGTCCCTTCCAACCCCTGTGATTGTGTGATCCAGTGAATTGCTGCCTCTTTGGGTAACTGTTAAACCATTATACCCGGTCTAGCAGGGCTCCAACGGACTGCATATTCTGAGCTTTTGTAACTAAAGGCTGGCTTTGAAGATGGATTCCAAAACCTGTGTATCCATATCACTGGATTTCCTGCGGGCACTGAGAAAATCACAGGTGCTCTGTGACCCACTGTGCTTCTCTGTATGCAAGGCATATCAAGTCATATAAAGGTAGCCTGGAACAAAGAGTGATTGAGGTGAAGTCATAATTGGTATCTGCTGCTTCTTCATGTAGGATGTACCTACAGACCACTTCTCCATACCTCTTGTAAGACATGAAAGATAAGTTTTTAATTTATAAAGCCTTTATCAGACTTAAATGCAATCCAGTTCACAGCATTTTTGTGAAAATTGTATGCCAACCCAGGAATGAGTAATTCAGGATGTTCATCCTTGGGCTCATCTGTGTTTTTTCTGTGGAGTTCAGGTGAGAGGAGCTCGCAAGAAGTGGGCTGGGATCACTAGCAGGTGCAGTAGAATCTGCCACCCAAATGAGTAACTCCAGAGTAGTGTTTAGCAGTGCAGGGTGGTGCTGGTCCTGCTTTTCTATAGCTTCAACTATGCCATGTAGATGTACCAGTGGCACTTTGCCATGGCATTTCTTCAGAGCGGAGAACAGATACGAGTATTTCAGGTTTGCGTGTTGCTGGCAAAGTGTGTTCCAGCCAGAAAAGCTTTCCTTCAGCCACTGACTGAGTTTTCTTGGTAGCTTTTAAGATGATAATGGGTAATGATCTAGAAGGCTGGGTGTTGATTTGATGTGTTGAAATACTGTTGTAGGAATTTGGTCCCGAACCCATTCATTCTGGAGCTAGAACCAGAGGAGAGGTGGTGCTGGATGGTTATAAGTGGCTTATTTCTACTGTTCTCCGCTTGAAGAGAGAGTTATGTCAGCCCAATGGTACAAAACAAGACTCTGATCATGGTTGAGTCAGTGCAAGGTTAGGTTTGTTGTATTGATATCAGTTACTCAGCATGTACCCTGGCAGAGCAGAAAGAGTTAACTTTAGTAGTTGGAGAACAAGTAGTTCTCTAACTTTAGTAGTCAGAGAACAAGTAGTTGTTTAGGGGAAAAAGTTCATCTTGGAGTGTTTGGAAAGAGAAGTGACTGAGGAAGTATTAGTCACTCCCTGTGTATAAAGCAAATTGTAATTTGTATGTGTTGCAGTATTTCAGTTAGAACATGTCAAAAGAGTGTCTTGAATATTGAAATAAATTGAGCTTATTTTTGGTGTAGTACATCATGTGTTTACCTGAGATTGTATAACATGGAAAAACAAACTCGAATTGTGAAGAAAATGAATTAAATTGACTCCTTTACTGTAATTAAAAAGGATAGCTTCAGGCATTGTTGGCATTTTTTTTCCTTTCTTCTTCCCCATAGATTTTATTTGCTTCTCTTAGATTTACAGTTTTGTGTACAGTAGCAATTGATCTCCTAATTAACGGTGAGCTTCAGGATTCCTGAACGGAATTAGGCTCAATTTCTGATTTAGTAGAACATTTATTTTTCCAGCCCTCTAAATCTCTGGCTTACTGGAGAAGTTAGAAGAGCTTTGCACAAGCATCGCCCATTTCCTTTGCCAATCACATCTTCGCCTGTTTCTTTAGTAAGTGGGTGTTACTGTTTCTCTTCCCCTCTTATCAGAAAGGTTTTTTAAGGAAAAAGGCTGAGCAAAAAGCTCTGCCTGGCCAAATGTCCACATGGTGCTGCAGGGTCATTGGGGGACTGGTGGAGGAGCCTTGGTCTATGCAGAAGTGAAGAGACTCTGCTGGGAGCTTCTGCTCCTCCCATACTGGTTTGGAGGTAGTTCTTCCATTTTCTTCCCTAACCTTACTTTGAAAATATTTGCCAGAACAAAGAGGACAGTCTCCTGAAGGTACGTACGTGTGTAAGAAGGAACAGTGCACCACATACCGCCTCCCAGTTTAGACCCTGACCTTTCCTTTCTATTTTACATTGTACCTCCTTTCTGTCAGCTGAGGGCCACTTACATTTGAGCAAGGAAACCAAAGTAATATTCTTCACCAGACCTTTATGCTGCACAGGTGAAAAAGCAAATCTCTTTATGCTTTGTCTCATCTGGCTGGTTGCAGTCAAACTCCTCTCAGTATCCTGAAGTTCAGGTGATGGCACCACAGCTGGTAAGAGCTGCTGTAGGTCAGCAGAAAATTAAGTTTACCGTTTTCACTGCACTTCATATATGGTATTTGGAAATAAAAATAAACCTGAGCAGCAAAGCTTGCACACAGGAAAAATCTGTGTCCCTTCTAAGGGTTAATATCAAATATCAGTGCATAAAAATATTAGCAGGGCTTGGATTTGGTCCTTATCTAAACAGTGGCTTAGGCATCATGAAAATGGCAGCAAGTGCCACACCAGGCAGTGTGTATAGTCAGCGATGGCATCCTCAGTCAGCTGTTCAAATTCATCACTCTGATAGCACTGCTTCCCCCATTCAAAAATTAGAAATCTACCCTCAAAAAGAAATCTTTAAAAAGAAAGTGAAGTTGGTTGCTGGTTTTTTCTTTTTTAATTGCCTTCTCCAATCTTAATCTTCCTTTGCTTGAATCAAGTGTGTGATAATTAAAATATAGCTGATTTCACTGGCTTTTGCAGAAGGTTTTGTCAGAGGGCTCAGCTGGGGAGAAGTTTATCCTGTAAAAGTTGGGTCTGCCTGTGTGCTGAGGCCACTCAATATGCAAAGCTCTTGCCTGGAAGCTGTGTGAATGCAGCAAACCCTGCTGACAGACAGGATATTTTAGTTTGTCAGACTGAATATGGATTCTGGTGAGCCCAAAACCACAGGCTCTCAGTAGAAGAGGTCAGTTCTGTCAGCAGAAGACTTGACATTAGGTTTCTTCTGTGGGAAGCACTGTTCGGTTGTGGTAGGCCACCTTGAAAGCTTTTCATAGTCTAAAGCAAAAATAAGGTGGTAACTTTGGATACTGGATTGGAGTTTAACAATAATAGCTAATGCTAAAAGCATTACTATGGAAAGAATAGCAACCATTAACTGCTGTATATGGGTTGAGCAGAGGAAGATGCAAAGCCACATTATGTATGTGGTTACAGAACTATTGAATTTTCTAAAAAAACTTAGATTGGAAGGGTATTTGGGGTTTTCTGGGTATGGCTTTGCATATGTTTTTAATTACTTTTCCCATTAATATGATGAATTATAACTACTCTCTACGTGTGTGTATACACGTAAAAGACCTCTTACTCCCAGTAACATAAACAATCAGCTTTTCATGTCACATTATTATTACTCTGCGTGAGGAAAAAGGATGTGGATGAAGGCAGGGGTTAAACTTTGATTTATATAGATGATGGTGAAGAACACAGACTTCTCACAAGCATTGAAGAAGTGGCAAAACCACAGGCTTGGATATGTTACAGCCGAACCAACATCCCTTTGCAGGCAATAAATGCAGTAGGGGAACAAGTTCATGTTCAGAAAGATTTGCAGCTCCTGGGGAGTGGGATTTGCTTATCTTTAGTACAGGAGTGAAGGCGACTTTCTAGTTTTCAATGAAATGGCAAGATGAGCTCATAATACCTTTTGAGTAACAAAACAAACCTGGGAAGCTGGGGGCAGCCTACAATGCCAGAGCTGAATACCTGCTCTGTTGCCAGTATTATTTCTTGAAGCAGTGAAACATTGAAAAGCTTTTTACCTTTAGAAAGTGCAGGTGGCTGAGCCTGCAGAAGGTCAGCAGGATGAGAAAACTTTTGGATTTTGCTACTTTAACTGATGCTTCAAAGTATTTCTTTTATGCCTTGCTTTCCTGTGTCCAAAACTAAGTTGCAGCTTTATTTTCTTCCAGCAAAGAATGTTACAAATGTGAAAGATGTTTTTGATCTGAGTAAACTGAAGGTAAAATAGTGCAAGTTTATAGGTATTAAAGAACTTTTATGTGGAAGAAATCAGAAAAACTACAAATACTCAGCTGTAGAGGAATGGATAAAGATACAAGAAGTTGCTGAGGACAGTGAAAATTTATCAGTTCCTCCTTTGTGTGGTATCCCATAGTGTTGCTAACTCAAAGTTAGCAGTAAATGATTTAAATAAAAAAATGCCAATGTCAATGTATTTTCTACATCATAGATGGTAACAATGCAATTTTTGTTTCCTAAACTTGAGGTTCCTTTCCTAAATAATTTATTTGTGAGGGAATTGAAGGTGCACTATAAAGGTGTGAAAGGATAAATCACTTGCTGGAGTGTAGCCCTTACAGGAGGTCACAATGAAGAGCAATAGCTGAGCTTGCAAATGATTTGGAGACATGTATGTGTCGCTCTCCTAAATCTGAACTCAGCATTGTAAGGGGAAAGAAACCCTTTTGCTGCTCTTACCATTTCTCCTAAGCTCTTCTGTGCACTTTGGCTCTACTTCTTGTTTGTGATGGTTGATGAGTTGATGGTGTGATGAACCACCATGGTGCCAGCTCACCCTGTGTAAGGGGACTGTCATTTCTTCAGCATTGTTTTCTTCGCTTACCCCAGCTACCTAAGGTAGAGTGCTAAAAGGAAAAAAATGTTTGTATTTTGTAAAATGTAGTGAGCCTCTTTCTGAGGAATTTTGGAAAAACCTGTGCTGGTTGCAAGGAAAAACTCCTCCTGTGTGTGTATGTGAGTAGCTTTCAATTGAACAAAGGATATTTTGCAATATCACACAGTTGTCTCAGAATCTCCAGTCAAAGAGCTGTCACTGAGTTACCCCTTAGCCTGATCAATTTTTAACCTAAATTTAGTGCAGGTAAATATGAATTTTTGTTTCACAGGGTCTGATTAGATATCAAATCAGCCAGTTATTCTTTGGCTGACTTTCAAACAGAGGTTTTAGAAACCTTTGGGTATAATTCTGAAATATATTAGAAAGTAGACCTCCCAAAATTGCATTTTCTCAGTTAAAAAAAATAGCTTGCATATGATAGAAATGCAAAAACAAAAGGCAAATCCAAGTATTTTTTACTTCTTTTTCTGGCATATGATACATTTCAGATATCGTTACAGTATTTTTCCCCTCAATTCCAATTTTATAATTATCACAGGTTATGCTAAATTATATTTTTCTGTATTTGTATTTCTGTGAAATCTACCATCTGAACAGGGATTGATAACAGGTGTCTCTTATTCAGTTGTCTTTCTATTTTTGGAGTTTGAATCTGCAACCTCGCATGTGGGGCAGAAAAGACTTTTCTACCACATGAAGCACAAGAGCAGATGTTGCAATCCTTGCTTACACTGAGTAGTAATTATTCAAATGAGCCTGTGCTGGATTCACATGTAACCCAGCTTGTAGTTTCATGATAAAGCAACAGCAGCTTCAGCAGAAAACCCAGGGTAAGGAGTTCTCCTTTTTCTTCTTCCTTTGGCATTGTTTCTGCTCTCTACCCAGAGCTGCGGCGTGCTGCTTCTTCACTTACCCCACTGCAGCTGTTTGCAGGGACATATGATCAAATTGATCTGAATTAATATATTTATATTTATTTTTTTTCTAGAAGAGTTACAGATTAGAGTCAGAATTACAAGGTACCACCTGTGTGCTTAAAATATTTTTTTTAATTAAATGTAACTAGGACTTCCACTGAACTTTGATGCATTTATTCAACTGTTTGAATGTTACGTGTTCTTACTGACTGGTTTATGGTGACTAACTGTTTCAATAAACAAACACCATCCAGGAGCTGGGAGTGGGAACTGGGAGATACACAGGTAGTGTTGCAACTGCGGGGGTTATGCCATCACTTAATGCCTCAGTTTTCCCCAGGGAAATCTGGGGAAGACAGCATGCATAAGAAGCTCTGTCTACAAGTAAAAACTTACTTTGTACATACTGACTTAGCAAATGTATTTTAACAGTTGTTTTCATTTGCTCTGAGGAGGGTGTGTGGTGTCTTCATGGCCATACAGGTGAATATTTGCATAACGTGAAGGTCCAAGTGCAAGATGCAAGATCAATGCAAGTTGATGCAGACTTCTTGATACTTAAAGTTGAGAATGTGTTCCTTGCCCTAAAAAAAAAAAAAGCTGTGAATCTCTAACTCTTCTGGCTTTCAGTCATAATTCTGAGTGCTCAGCATATCTGCAAATTAGATGTAACTAAGGTTGGCAGAGAACAGGGCAAGTCCTTGGCAGGAGGTGCTGTGAACAGTTGAGATGGGTGGCAGCACAAAACTCCTACGGCTGTTGGGAAGAAGATAACAGTGTCACGCAAACAGCTTCGTGTCCTGGGGAATGCTCTGGGAACTATGGAATACTTGCGGCGGAAAAAGTGCAGAAAAGCTCTAAAACTGCACTGAGGAAAAAGATGTATGGGTTTGAGAAGAGGTAAGGGTGGCTGCTACAGGTGCTTCTCAAAGAACTGTTGCAGTTCTGGGGAAGGAACTTCTTGGAGTTCTAGGGGAGGTTCCAGTTGTCCTGAGCCTTATTTATAGAAACAGAAACGTGGCTAGAGCCACTGGGCTTGGAAAAAAACCCTGAACAAAACAGGTTTCTGTGGTCAAATGCAGATTCAAAGGCTGATGTTCTGACCCGGGAAACTGGTTCTTATCCACTGAGATCTCCACAGCAGTGATAATTCAGTGTAGCAACCAGGTGCAGGCATTGACCAATTACATTATTGACATTTTTATTTTCTTAAATGCTGATTTTGTCAGCACTTAGGCTGACAAAAAAAGGGGGGAAAAAAAAGCTTTTTGCTTTCTTCTATAACACTAATGTGACCAAAGAGGGCAAAGTATTTAGTAGAGAGATTTGAAATCATAGTTAACTTTTAAATCCTTCTTATGCACTCTAGTGTAGCACTCTGGGGATTTCTCTCATCATAATTCCCAAGACAAATAATAATTATGTTTTTATAAGTGCCAACAGAATTTGTACTATAGAGACCACAAGGATTGTTTTGAGTGGGAGAGCCTGTGATGGGAACCCTTATAGTGTGACATGCTTTAAGTTGGTCTGAAAGTTAGTACTCGCTTTTCATTCTTTGAACAATATTTGTATTTTCAATTCAAGGCAGTATCCTCCCTTCTGCAATTACCTTTAAGATTGCCAATTTATTTTTAGAAAGGTAACTAAAAGGAATGTGGCAGCTCGAGTTATTAAAGAATGCACTTTAGACAATTATTAATTAAAAAAGATCTGTCGTCTTCCCAAGAATGCAATGTGCCAGATGACCAGCAAAATGTATGTGTGTACATGCATCAGAGGAAGAGGAAAATCAAAAAGAGATTGTTTTTCATAATTGCTATTTCCAATCCTGTTATAGTCTTTTACTTATGCATCCTAACCTGGTCTTATTTTATAGTTCCATGTAAACCACAGGCTAATTTTTCAGCATATGTAGAGATTTACCTTGAAAAGGGATGCTTCAAAGCAGAGAGCTTTGAAAGCTATAGGCTAATTTTTCAGCATATGTAGAGATTTACCTTGAAAAGGAATGTTTCAAAGCAGAGAACAGCTACATCCAACTGTGTGAAATAGGAAGCATGTGGGATATGAGGATTTAGTTAGACAAAACAGGGAGTGAAACACAGTATGATGATTAGACGTGAAAGCGAGAGGTGTCATTTCATGTACTGTCACAACAAATAATGAAGTATTTGGGCGCAAGCAAAAGGAGAGGTACCAAAGTGGATTTGTTTTACATTTAATTTTATTTAAACTTTACTTTTGTTGTAATGTTGTGAGGAGGCCTGTGGCTTTTCAAGCTCCTCTGCACAACACTGTGAAATGCACTATTATGTCCATGCTGAACTTGTGTTGCCTGCAAACTAAAATGTGCATACATTTCCCCAGTGAATTTTGAATGCTTTAGGTAGTAAATAGGAGCATAAATTAAGCCCTGTGAGGTGAAAAAAATATTTATATATAGGTTGGAGGGAAATTCCCTACTGGTAGGGAGATCTGTAGTACCTACCTAGGACTTGGGCTTCAATTGTCCCCCGCACCCCCTCCACACACGCGCGCACACACACACACACGAGAAGTTATTTGAGAAGATATTTGTAGTGACTGGTGCTTCAGCAGATGCTGCTGTTCCTTCTTTAATCCATGGCTTTAGCCCGCAGCCCGAGCTGCAGTCAGGGTCCGTGCCTGCAGTGTGCCCTGGCTTTGGAGCAGGGCTTGAGGTGGGCAGAAAGCTAGCAAAGGGAGGGAAAAATGTTCTTGAACGGCTTTTCCACAACCTCTCCCACCTTTTTCATTCCTGCCTCTGTGCCATCTCGTGTGCTAAGCCTGTGCAGGCAGCAGTCTGTGCTGCATGATGAAAGCTCTGGTGGGATCCCGTCCCTCGCCTGCTGCCCAGCCCAGCTGGAGGAATGCTCCAACCCACACACAGTGAGTTGGCACAGTTGGACTTGATGATCTTAAAGGTCTCTTCCAATCATAACAATTCTGTGATTTGTCTGGCAGGGCAATGGAGCCAGGCTTGCAAGCAAAGTAACTCTGGGAGCATTTGTTTTTATGTACTACTAAATCTGTCCTACAGGTAGTGATCACGGTATAAAACTTCACAGCAGCTTGATGTCACTGAGTGACCAGAACTGTCAAAAGTGAATGATTTAGGTTGTTGATGGTCAGCATGAGGTCTTTCTAAGTAGAAGATGGAGGGCGTATACTTAGCAATTCCTGAAAAATAACCTTTAATTCTCTGTTCTCTGTATGAACATTTGCAACATAAAACTTTCATTAATATAATTGAGGTGACTTTTCAAAATTACTTTCACTGATCCATGTTCAATTTTTTGCAAATGGCATTTATTATATGCACATGCCTTAGCGATTAAAACTCTTGATACACATTAGGACTTTGGTGAAGAGCAGTTGTACGCTGCTGTTTGCCTGGAGCACGTTTCAGACTTCTCACCCCTATTTTATGTGCCATAGTCTGCAGGGTCCCTTATTTCATCCCAATCAGGTAGAGCTTTTGGCTTCCTGGGAACATATCAGTGCAGCCCTCGGTTGAGTAAAGCCTGAATTTTCTTGTCTAATAATTAACTTTTGTAAAATTCCAAGTGCTTACGACAGGCTCCAGCTTTCTGTGTGTTCAGGTAGTTTCATTTGTAAGTAGCTCTTTTTACTACAGAAGTCTCCAGATCTGTGATTCTCCAAAGGTACCAAAATGATTTGTTTCTCTCGTCTTCACAGGAACCGATATTCAATGGCTAGAAACAGAGGTGACAAGTGGCTGAAATGAATACTACTACTATCCTACAAGAGATTTTGATTAAAAGGTCACAGCAGAAGAAGAGGACTTCTCCCTTAAACTACAAAGAGAGGCTTTTTGTACTTACAAAGTCTATGCTAACGTATTACGAAGGTCGAGCGGAGGTAGGAGGCACAGATTTATATTACAGACTGCCTTTTGTTCCTTTTTGCTGTTGTATATGATTGGCTTTTTTCCTACTGTATATCATGCTGTCAGGAGTGGGTGGGGGAAGTGGCCGTGGGTAGCAATGAACAAGAGCTGCCATTTCACTTTTATTTATAATGCAGGTTGACAGAGGTGCAGGTGACTGGTAGTCGGTGTGAACTGGCTCTTCATCAGAGCAGTAGCACAGAGCCAGGATGACAGGAATAAGATAAAACTAATTTTATAGCTGGTCATCAAAGCTGATTTCTTTCTCTCTCCAGGGAGATGAAAGATCGCTGCTATCACCAAGTGGGGAAAAGGTAGAAAAATGTAATGTTGCTTGTGGCCATGTTTGCTGTGAAGGCTGTTACATTCACGTCTGGGAATTAACTGAACTCAAACAGGAGAGTGAATATTTGCTAGGAGCAGTGGATTGCAGGCCAAGCTCACTGGGGATGAGATCCATTAGAGTGGATCCATGTAGCCTAGGGATTGAAATGAAGTTGGAAGCAGTTTGTCTTTGGCAGCATGAGCAGCTCATCCCTGTTACTATTTTCTGTGTAAATTCAGTTATGGCCAAAGTGAACTGTGTAAACTAGGCAAATTATTAGACCAGCACTTTTTTTTTTTCAAATGAGCTCCAGCCTCGGTTTCATCAAAATCACATGCCCCCAGAATGCCCCATCATATCTTTAGTGCTGGGGGTGTGATTTTTCCACTCAACTGAGGCTACTTTCCGGATTTGTCACAATGCTGAAGGGGATTAAAACGGCTGCAGTAGCCAGTGGAGCATGCTCTGTACCCTGGGAAGCCTTTTAACAAATCAAACGTAATGGAGACAACTCTGCAACCTCTTGTGTTGGCTGTCTTGCCTCTGATGACCAAAGGGGCAACAGGAGAGCTAAGGCTTGCTGAGCATGTGTCGCTGCCAGAGCTTGCACTTGCAGCAGAATTGAGCTCACTTACCTTGCTCCAAGACCACAGCAGTCTGTTGTAACTGCTCTTCTCTGAATATAGCTTGGACACAGCCAAGACTTAAAAACAAGATTATAGACTGGCTGAGGTTGGAAGGGACCTCTGTAGGCCATCTGGGCCAAGTCCCTGCTCAAGCAGGACCACCTAGAGACGGTTGCCCAGGACCGTGTCCAGATGGCTTCTGAGTATCTCCATGGATGAAGATTCTACAACCTCCCTGGGCAACCTGTGCTAGTGTTTTCAGTGCAACCTCAGAGTATAAATACATAAATAGTTTGCTGATGTTCAGACAGAGCCTCCAGTGTTTCAGTTCATGCTCACAGCCTCTGTCCTGTCAGGGGGCACCATTGGAAGTAGTCTGGATCTGTCCTCTTTTGCACCCTCCCTTCAGGTATTGTAGAGATCCTCCCCCGCTTTTCCCCCCGACCCTTTTCCAAACTAAACAGTCCCAGCTCTCTCAGTCTTTCCTCACAGGAGAGATGCTCCAGTCCCATCGTTATCTTTGTGGCCCTTTGCTGGACTCTGCAGTATGTCCAGGTCTCTCTTGTACTGGGGATCCCAGAACTGGACACAGTACTCCAGGTGTGGCCTCACCAGTGGTCAGTAGAGGGGAAGCATCACCTCCCTTGACCTGCTGGCAATAATTTCTTACACAGTACTCCAGGTGTGGCCTCACCAGTGGTCAGTAGAGGGGAAGCATCACCTCCCTTGACCTGCTGGCAATAATTTCTTTAACGCAGACCAAGATACCATTCACCTTCTTTGTGGCAAGGGCACACTGATGGCTTACGTTCGACTTGTTGTCCAGCAGGAACCCCAAGTCCTTTTCTGCCAAGCTGCTTTCCAGCTGGGTGACCCCCAGTGTATACTGGTGCATGGGGTTGTTCCTTCTCATTTGCAGGACTTTGCACTTGTCGAAGTTCATGAGGTTGCTGTTGGTTCATTTCTCCAGCTTGTTGAGGTCCCTCTAGATGGTAACGTGACCCTCTGATGTATCAGCCACTCCTCCCAGTTTGGTGTCACCAGCAAACTTGCTGAGGGTACGCTCTGCCCCATCATCCAGGTCATTAATGAAGATGTCGAACAGGACTGGACCCAGTATTGACCCCCCCTGGGTGCAGCACTAGTTACTGGCCTCCAACTAGACTTTGTGCCACTGACCACCAGTTTCTGGGTCTGGCTGTTCAACCAGTTTTCAGTCCCTTGGAGTATGAATTAATGTATTTTCATGGACTATGGAGTTAAAATATGTACTTTGTTTTAGAATGTGGTTTTTTTTAATGCCTCCACCCAGAATAAATAGGTGGGGGCTGAGAAGCCCTCTCAAATGTCTTGCATGCCTGTCCTCTGTCAGCTTACATTAAGGTCAAATAGAAATGTAACTAACAGGTTTTGCAGGTCTAGTTGTCACCCTTTAAGAAGGTACTACTTCCAGCTTTCCCCTTTCAGCTTTACCTTCCCCCTGCAGGGTAACGTCCTCTGGCTAAAATACCCTTCTGGGGACTGACTGGTGGATCTGCCTGAGAGAGGGTTTAAACTATATCAGGTATTTTTGGAGTGAGATGGAGCAGGGCTGCCCCTGCTGCCTCCACAGCTGAGGATACATTTTAAGATAAGGGTAGTTGTGCTGAAAATAAACATTACACCTACGCTAGCCCAGCAGTTTGCTGCTGGAACAGGCAGGTCCATCTCACCCCTGTCCTCGCAGGCCTCCTCTGTCTACTTGAATTGGTCCTGCCACTTCTTGGAATCCACACTGCTCTGAAAAAAAAACCCTGCTAATCAGCAGAAAGGTATCTGATCTGGTTTTGCTTTTGATGGATTAGTGTTCTGCTGGGTTAGCAAGCTGTGGTTGTTCAGTGCAGGATCTAACCCATGCCAGAGGCGGTGCCAGGCGATGGAGGACAGGATGCTCTGACTGTTGACATCAGCAGGTTGTTAGACTGGCTCAGCCATAACACATAGCTTTCCAACCTCAGAACTTTTTCATTTTTGCTGTTCCTTCCACTTTAGTTTCTTTTAAACAATAATCAGCATTTTATTTTATTAAGAATATTTTTTTAAAATAATGAGCTCTGATCCTGGAGGATCACACTGAATATTTTTGCCTGGGTTACTTGGTCTCTACTTGGAAAAAAAAAGTAATAAAAATACTGTGTGACTAAGCTCTCTGTGGCACAGTGGTATTTTTTCCTTTGTGTCACTGGACAAGTGAAATGGAAAAAGTTTTGGGGTTTTATCAGTTGTTGGATTTTATTTTTTAAAGCCAATGATAGTGGCTGTAAATTTGTGTTTATAGTAAGACGGTTGTATGTTCAAAAGACAAAAATTACAAGAGATTAAAATAATTCTGGCCCCTCTGAATAGTTGGAGGTTTATTACTGAAATAAATGTGACTACTGTGTACGCTGGTTGAATTTAAAGATATGACAGCTGAAAGGATAGGTACGGACTGATCTCATTCCAGGCTTGGCAATATTCAAAGTCCAGATTGGTAAGATAAGCATGGAAATCCCAAGCCAAGAAGATCCCACACCCTCATTTTAATCACATTACTGCAGTGGTAGCAGTCTGCCAAGGGTGGCTGAGTTCTGCTCCTCTGGGCAAGTACATGATTCCCAGTGTGGTTGTTGGCCAAACTGAAATCTTTTCTTACTTTTTTTTTTTTCATTTTAACTTCTTATGGGAATTCAGTAGAGAGAGTGCAAGAGCTCAGGGTTTTGTGGTCACGTGAATAGTCATGCCACTTCTTTTTAAAAACAAGATTAAATTAAATCTCAGTAACCAGATTAGTCAATACTCAACCTGTGGGCAAGCTGGGGTTGTAAATAAGGTGACAGAATTAAATTTTTGGTATATCTGGTGGCAGAAGTAGAACACTTATGACAACAGAAAGCAGTCAAGCATAACAAATGTTGTTCTTGTAAATGCAGCAGAGAGTTTTAATTGACCCTGTTCTGTGCAGCCGGTGGTGGGGGATCTCTTGCTCTTTGACCAGAAACCACACATTATAGAAGCGCTCTTCTCTATTTTTTTGTGTGCTATGTCTTGACAAAGTGCCATGAACCTATTTGGAGCAATAAACAATTATCTTGTAAGCATGACAGCATGACTACTAGCAACAGGGCAAAATCTTGTTTAAACTTGCTCGTAACCTATTTAAATTTTTGTACGTGCTTTCAAGCAGCTCAGGCACCCTGTCACGGTAGAAAGTGCCTACAGTGAAGCTGAAGGTGCACTGCTGCCATGAGAAGGAGAAATGTAGCATCTGCACTTAAAAATATTGCCAGACTGTAGATCACGGAGGAGGTGCATGAACTACCAATGAAGCAAAACTACAGAATCAGTCTTCTTGATGCACCCCAGGATGCCATTGGCCTTCTTGGCCACAAGGGCACATTGCTGGCTCATGGTCATCCTGTTGTCCACAAGAATTCCCAGGTCTTTTTCCTCAGAGCTGCATCCTCCTGATGGCAGCAGGTTTACTGTTGCATTACGGAATAGCCATGATAGTAGGTAAAGTGTACTTCAGACAATTTTTAGTTAGCTCACGCTGACAGAGCAGCTCACTTGAACTAAAAGTGTGACTAGAGTAAAGGATTCTGCTCTAGATGGCAATTTAGGTAAGGGAAATTCTTTGAGATGAAGGCAAGATAATAACTGTAGGTGTTAAAGCACTTGTCATCACTGGAGTAGTTGAAAGGAGCTGATTTGCGCAAGTAAGATGTCCTGTTAGTTTGTTGGTTTGAAACGTTTCATATGGATGTTTTTTTCATGAGTGCCAGAGCTTCCACAGATCTGGCACAGATCCAGTCATAACTTTTATAAATTGCTATCAGTGTGTGGACGGTTGGTATCCTCCTCCTATCTATTGGAGTTGTGGAATGTTCCCTCTCACCATGGTACTTCTCTCTCTCTCTCTCAGCTTGCTGAGTGGTGCTACTCTTTAGTTTGAAAGTGTGCTGATGTGTGTGGTTTGGTTACCATCTTCCCACACACGGCGTGGTGTGTTCACATTAACCTTTCCAGCCCACGACAACTTGCACTGACCTTGAGCGTGAAGCTGAGTATGAGCTTATGAACGTGAAATTGCTTTAGGCTTTAGCATCTTTATTGTTTGCTCATGGATTACTGTTTACAGCAATAAAACAGTTTATATTGGATTTCACATTCTCAAAAGGCATAGGCTAAATCCTGGTCCCCATGGTTACCCTGCGTGTGTTTGGGTGAATGGGGGTCTGAGGTGCTAGGAGGAGGACAGAACTGGGGAGAGCCTGTGCTGCAACACCTGTTAGCTCTGGAGGGGCTGCACAGAGGATATTGGGGTAGGCACAGCACTTACCTATGTATTAGTAAACAGAAACCATTTGCTTCTACAGAGAAGGCAAATAATAGCTCCAGAGGGAACACACTTAGGAGTCTTATTGAGAAGGATGCTTCTGTGGAGTGAAGGAGAAGGTGGCTTTCTGATGAGCTGGTCTTGGGAGGTGCAGAGTGCTCTCATCTTCCCTGGCAGTAGTGGTGTTTGCCATCGGGGTCAGATCTGTGTGAAAACTGTCTTGCGTAAACAGAAGAACCAACAAAAACCAACCAGGATACAAATGGAAAAAGCAGAATAAAGACTTGAACGTTCATGGGGCTTTTTGATGTTGAAAGCCTCTTCCTAAGGAAAAAAGGTTCTTCTGCAAGAATTGCATTTGGTTCTTGTAATTTGAATAGAGAGGAGACAGAAGCTACTGAAATTACCGTGGTGATATTTTAAGGAAGGAAAAATAACTTTAAAAGCTCTGGGGCCCACTCTTAAAGCTGCAGGTTTCAGGGTAAAATTGTGTAGCTTCATTGCAACACTAATCTTGTGCAAATACTTCCTTTGGACCATAACAACGTTGTAGAGTTCCAAAAAGCTATGCTAGTTATTTTTCTTTTTTAACAGAAGATTAATGTGTATCAGTTCTACTGTTGTTTATTCCTATAATGCTTATCCTTTAACATAGTTACCCTAATTTATATTGTTTTCTTAGTCATTGCATAGGTGATTTAATTCTTTATATAAATGAAAGCATAATTCAATAATAAAGTATTTTTGATCACTGATTTGTTTTGTTTTTTAATGTAAGATAAATAGTTTCTGAAATTAGTAGATTGGCAGAAGCTTTTTTTGTTCCAGTTCATAGGTGGTTTAATGATGGAGCTTTCTCAAATACTTGCAAGCTTGCACAATAACTTGATTCCAGCTAGAGCGGGAAGAGGGTTGCGAGTTGGCTGTTGTTTCCCCTCCAGCAAACGGAAGTGGACGTACACTTCTGTATGAATTGTGTAGAAATTCTCAGCTGTACTTACTGTGGACATACCTTCACAACTGTCTCCAAGAGAGGTTGTGGCTTTAATTCAGTTCAGCTCTTACTGTTTAGCAATTTTTAATGGAATTAAGCGCAGGTTTTTTTTTCTCAGCATTTTCAGAAAAAGAATGAATCAAAGTTTTTGAAGTGCAGTCAGGATAAATTGTTTAAAATGCACACATGCATGCTTTTATGTATCTATATAAAATTTAAGATGTAATGATTAACTTGTAACAATGATTTTCAGCATAAATAATATTGCTGAGCAGTTATAGCAATGTATTTACAAGTTATCTTGCCTAGAATGATGCCTGTCACATCCATTGCATAGAGAATATTGTGTTTGTGCCTCTTATAAAACACTAAAGAGTAAAGATACATGATGGAATATAGGGCTTTTCAAACTTTTTCACAAGATCTATATTTAAATGTTAACTCAGAATAGGAGTAGCCACCCTTTCTAATTGTATAATAGCATATGACTACAACCATTGTTTTTACAGACTAGCAACATTAGGAAAATAGTTAATTTTAACTTTGCACTTGATTAAATAGAAACCAAGACAGGGAATTAGCATGTGACTTGGTAATGGTAGGCACTATAGTAACCAGGAAAAGTTTTACCACAGGTTAGCTACGTATGCCTCTATTGTATGGTAGCCTGTGGAGAGGAGGGTTGAGTTAGAATGGTAACTACCCAGTGCTCAAAGTGAATATAGTAAGGAGGCAGTTTTCTGTCAGGAAATGTGATAAAACAGTAGGAATTGTCCAAAATACAGCTCCGTGTAAAGTTTGTCAGCATTTTGAGCTATTGAGATAAACGAATGAGAAGACCGTGTTCTGCAGCAAAGGCCCCAGAAACCTCATGAGAGGAGCAAAAAGGAGTCAGGAGGAAAGCAGCTGAGAGAATCTGAGAAGAAAAATCTTACAGAGAGAGTCTGGGATAGATGGTCTATTGGAAAGCAGTAGATGATGGCACTGAGAACCATGAGTCTGATTCCTGGTTTGATTGTTCCCATTCCCTTCCTCCCCCTAGATTCAGAAAAATAATTTTTTAAAATAAATTTTTTGCTCATGGGCAGAACTACTGCATTGATGATGATCTGGAAGACCCCAAATATTGGCTGAAAACCCAAGATAAGACTGATAACAGTAGGCACAGCTGGGGAGATTTTAAGCAGGTGCAAGTGAAACGGTTCAAATTGGAGAAATAACTTGAAGCCATTCAAGTGAATGGAAGCAGCTTAACTGATGCATGAGAATACTCCTTTATTCATAAAGTCATAAAGAAACTTAAAATGTAAAAGAAGTTGATTATGTTGCAGTAATGATTCCCTGTTATCTACAACATCTACCAAAAGAAAAGTCTGATGTAAAAAGAGAACCTGCAGTAAGTGTCTTTCTAGAAGAATTTTGATATTTATGAGGTGGAACAAATTAAACATAGTTGAAGTTGAAAAGTGTAGGTTGTAGTTGAGACCCTGACAAGGCATGGATGAGGATATTTGCCTCAGGACTAGACAGCAGGGGATGATTCTTACAGGTGTTAATCTCCTTTATCTGCCAGCTCTTTCTTCTTACGGAAAGCTAGAGAAGGCCTAGTTTTAAGAGTGCAGAGGAGAAGCTGAGAAACTGTAAACTATGAAGCTAATTTCCAGAAAAGTGCTAGAAAAAAAAAAGGCTTGTTGAATGTACCTGGAAGATACCAAAATTACACATCAGCCCATAAAGACAGGAACCAAAAAAAAATTAAATCTCAGACTTATCTATGTTCTTTCTGCCACAGGTAACAAGTCTCATGGGTAGCAGGGAAGCAGCAGATATCCTGTGTTGTCATTACAGTAAGAGTTTTGACACTGCTGTATGCGAAATTTTGAGATGTCAGCATTAGAAATGACCTATATAAACCTCTTGTAAATCTCATTGCAGAACACATGGTACACTGGTGCAGTGTTCAGTAGGCATTAGTGGCTTCTTTTCAGATGGACTGTCATGGAGTGTCCTATCTTGCGTTTCAGTATTTTCACTAGTGATATTGTTGCTGAAATAGAAGCCTGTTGAGTTCTCAGGTGACATGAAACTTGAAGGAGTTGCAAGCATTTTGGAAAACAAGTCTAGAGACCAAAGTGGTATTTTGGGATTAGGTATGTGATAAGTTTGTTTTTTTTATTCTGTAGAACGTGATTCAGCGTGGACAAGTGCAAAAGGTAAAAGTTTAGGCAGGAATGCTGAAATGTTCAAATATGGAATGGGAATAACTTCAGGCTGTCCCCAGCAGGACCTGGGTGACAGGATAGTGGATCATAAACTGGATATTTGTCAGTGATACCCTGTTGCTGTGAAAGAGGCAAATGCTACATGTTGATGAATAAATGGGACTGTGAATCCTTACAATCTGATAAGGCATCAGCTGCAATGCTGTGTCTGGTTGGGGGCAATGAGTTTCAAGGAAGATGTGGACCTGCCTGCGAGATTGAGGGCAGAAACAGCAGGAAGGATGAGGTTCCCAAATGTCTGGGCTGTGATGAAGGGTTGGTGGAGCAGCAAGTGAATTGAAAGGAGGCAGGGCATTCTTCAACATATCTGACACACTGGAAAATAAGGGGATGGAAAATGTGGCCATCTAACACCCAGCTGCAGTAATTATATTTGCATAATCTCTAATTACTTGAATGAAAATGCCTCTCTAGGGAACTGCAGAAGTATCCCGTGCTGCTTATTGCTAAATAGCATTGCTATTTAAAAAAAAAAAGTATGAAAACACCCTTACATTTGACTCTGGAGCATATTCTGCCAGAGAAATTCTGTACAGGGGCTGTTGGGTTAGCCAGGCTTTTCTGAGGTTTTGTGAAGTTGCAGAGCAGCTCCTGTGTTACTGACATCTCCTTTTATGGAGGTTCTATACTTACAAGAAGACAAGTTCCATGGGTCACATGCTAATGACCTCAGGATTTCCTACATGGGCATAAGCATGGGAGACAGAAATAGTATGAACAACAGAGAGAGAAAGAGAGAGCAGGAATGAGACAATCTAGGTATTTCTTGACAGCTGGGCTGATTTCTGTGTGTTTTCATTGAGGTTTGTTGTTTTTAGATGAAATGTCCTTGATATTGTTTAACCCCCCCCCAACCCCACCTCTCTGAGGGTAAGCAGCACAACACCTTCATCAGCAAAGAGGAAGTACACAGAAAAAACTTTTTACCTGGTAGTGGGAGTGTGGGTGTCTTAAGCTATAAAGCTACTATATTCAGCCAAGGAATAATTCCAAGTGTCCAGAAGCATGAGCTGTTTGATTGTATACTTATCTAACAATATCTATTTCTTGTCTTTCTGTATACTAAGATTTTTTTATTTGAAAGGAATTGTGGTAATCATATGTTTGTTCCATATCTGATAATGTAGGTCTAATGTTAAACTTCTTGATATTACTGTCTTATGTGTTAAATAATAGGAGTAGTTTATTCTTTTTGCATTGCATGGAAACATGACTTACTGCCTGGACTGGCCATCCTCATTGTGAGCAAGGACCAGGGTTCCAAAAGAGGTAAATCATGTTTTTGAAGCATAGGCAAGTATGAAGTACATATGACACTTTGCATTTTGAGAAGCTTTGTATAGTAGTTTCTGCACAGTCACTTCCCTTTTGTTATTTTCAGCAAGGAGATATATTTAAAAAAACCCAACCAACCTTTAGTATGACTGAAGCACAAGCAGGTTAGTTGATTGTCGTCTTGGATTCCTGTCCTTTGTCCTCCTGGCAGATGTATGCTCCTTGTGAGCAAGCACTCACTCAATGCCAAAATTGGCATGAAAGTCTCCAAGTCTGGAGGAGAGGTGGGTTCAGAGAAACTAATAAAGCCTGTTCCTCCAAGGAATTTTTGTCATTCTGGATAAAATCCTCGATGCATATCATCCCTCTCTCTGTCTTGCAACCTCAGTTAACCAGCAGATGGGATCCAAGCAATATATGAGTGGCCCATTGGATGCAGAAGGCTGGTCAGATACGTTACAGAAGTGACAAGCATTTTTCTTTGTGTGCTGTTGTGTGGGAAAAGAAATCTGGAGATGTCTTCAACACAGTTATGTGGAGAGATGAATTCTGTGCTTCTCATTTGGATCTTCATGTTCTGCCTTGGCTAATCAGGCAGCCCCTAAGCTGCCGGGTGTGCCACGCAGTGACAAGGAGAGGGAGAAGCAATGCTTGCTGCTGTGCCAAGTGTTGTAGGCTTTAGTAACTCAGCTTTTGACGTTTGCATAAATGTATGTTTTACTTTAGGCAGTCAAGGTTCAAGTAAGGGGATACCATAAAATAAACAGAAAACTTAAAATGATCTTTTGATCAAAAAAATCCAAGGTTGTGTACTTGGTGCAAATTATTTTTTCAGCATAATATAATATAGCTTTGTGGTACAGTTTATGGAAATATTTATGATTTGACTTTTTTAATAGTTCATTAAAATATCTATTTTTTATTTTTTCCCCTAATTTAAAGAAATCCCTCATTTGGGCTTCTCTTTTTTTTGTGTGTGTTGGGTTTTCTGTTGTTAAATAAGTTACTGCTTTATCTGGATTTTTTCCCCTAATTTAAAGAAATCCCTCATTTGGGCTTCTCTTTTTTTTGTGTGTTGGGTTTTCTGGTGTTAAATAAGTTACTGCTTTATCTGAATGTAGTTCCTGTCATTTTTCCTGATGCTGACCATGACATGCATGAATTCTTTATATGCCTTTTCTCTGCCTGCTTTTTTCATAACAACATGCGTAAGAGAGTGCTAATGTGTTTTAAATGCTGATGAAAGTTCCATGATTTCTATGGGCAGTAACTACAGTGTTTCTAGGGTGGTGGAATCATGACAGCTGTATTTGAAGTTGCTCTTTGCTTCTTTTTATAAGACTGTGTGTTTTTATTGCTTCTGATTGTACCAGAATTGTGCTATTTGGGCTGAAATTTCTGTCCTCAGGAGAGAAGATGGCAGCAGAGTAAGGATTGGAGTATCTCAAGTGATTCAGTGATTACTGATTATTTCCACATTGTGTGAACAGTGTCCATCTTTCAAACTGCACTCTGATCTCAAGTGATTCAGTGATTACTGATTATTTCCACATTGTGTGAACAGTGTCTGTCTTTCAAACTGCACTTGACTGGATGTGTTAGATGAGCTTGGGAAGTCTAGATTTTTGATGCGGATTAATTCAGGACCAGCCATGAGCTGCTGCCATTTTTGTTTTGTTCTATATTTCAGCAGAAGCTCCCTCTCCTAGTATAAAGACTCAGTTCTACTGAAAGTGAGAGGTGGCCCTGTATAGTCTCAGTAGATTCATCACAGTTTTGCCTCTCAGAAGGGTATCATTCTGGTGTTTCCCTTTGCCACATAGTAGAGCGCGTTGTGAACTTCTGTGATGGGCTTTCATATTTGGCCTCTTCTGCTTCAGGTGAAGGTTTTGACCAGTCCCTTCAGATGTTCTCAGATTTCCACACTTTTGATCTTGCTTCTTGTGGGCTTTTGCTAGCCTTGGTCAAAGAAGTCCTTCCTTCATCTGTAGTCAAGTTATTTTTTGTAAAGAAGAGTAGATTAAACCTATGATTACAACTGATTGGAAACTTTATATAGAAATAAACAGTGCTTTTAACTAAGCAATTACACTGTACTCTGTGCACTTTCACTAGTGTAGATCTTTATACTCTCTCATTTTTCAAATGACATCCGCAGTTAAAACAACATTGGTGTCGTAAGTGGAAAAGAAAGGAAGAAATCTCTGCTGGGAAAAAAAAGAGAATCAGAGACATCAGTTATTTTGCATAATGTTGTTTTTGCTTTTCTCTTACAGAAAAAGTACAGAAAGGGATCTGTGGATATTTCGAGGATTAAATGTGTAGAAGTTGTAAAAAGTGATGGTATTATTCCCTGTCAAAATAAATATCCATTTCAGGTATGTTTCTTTTATGTAAAAATATATACATTACAGTGCTCCTTTCAACAGCACCAGGCCATTTGGATGTAACTTGCTTGAAATTACTGTCACTTCTAAATACTGAGCCCAGTCTCTGGCTCTCTGGGACTGTGTGGGAGGTGTTTCTGGATGGGTGGTTAAAAACCATCCCCAGTGAGCTCTGCTCCCCCTGCAGTCCCTTCCCCTGGGACCTGTGCCTCATACACTTGGTCTTTTTCTTCTCCCCACCTGCTCTGCTTGGGTTTTGCCTGGGAAATGCCTTGTCCTGGTTTTTCTCCAAAACTGGTTAGCTGACAGCCTTTTTTTCCCTGCCTTTATTCTTTTGCATTAAATTTAATTGAATTACCATTACATTATATAAGAATAAAAAAAAATAAGATAAAACTTGTTGCATTGTCTTCCATTGTGAACTTAATGGGAATAAAGACAGAAAACAAAGTACTTAAAGGGGGGAAAAAGAAATGTTTAGATATGGTGAGGTCAGATGCTGTGCCTGCTTACAAGAGAGGGAATGGTTGGGGTGAAGAGGGGTAATATTTGTTTTCCACCAGTACAAGCAGTGAAGAAAAAGGCATCAGGAATCACCCCAGAGCAGTACAGAACCACAAGGAGTTATGAAGTGGCCGGGAAGAAAGGATATCTGATTATGAAATAGTTTTAGCAATTAAATAGAACTGGTTTTAGAAAATACACAGTGAAGAATGAACAAAGCAAAGCACGAAGCAGATATTTTTAAGGCATACTCTCAAGATAATGTACTGTTACAAAATCCTTCTTTAATCTACAGAAAGCAGCATATATGAATAGTAAATCTTAATAACCTGTTCCCAGTTTCTGTATTTTGTGCCTGAGTACGCTAGTTTTGCCAAATGTCAGTCATTTGTCTTGTTCTGTTTCCTGGGGAATAAATAAATGAATGTTACCAGGTGAATGTATTTTGATTATTTCCTTTCCTCCCCTTCCAGGTTGTGTATGATGCTAATACGCTTTATATTTTTGCACCAAGTGCACAAAGCCGGGATCAGTGGGTGAGGAATCTGAAAGAAGGTAAAGGAAATTGCTCATGCTTAACATCTGACATACGTAGATACCTTTACTTGAGCTGTCTGGCTAGGTTGGAGTTAACTTGGTGCTGTGTTTTGAATTTGTGACCAAAACAGGGCTGGAAACACACTGGTGTGTTAGCTGTTGCTGAGGGGTGCTTGCACAGAGTGGAGGCTTTGGCTTTTTCTCCCTCTGCCCTCAAAGGGAGTAGACTGGCTGTGGGCAGGAGCCTGGGAGGTGACAGAGTCAAGACAGTGGACCTGGGCTGACCAAAGACATATTCCAGACTATACAACATGTTCAGCAATAAAAAAATGGAGTAGAGGAAGAAAGGGGTTAGGGCTTTTTGCCTTCCATGTTGGCTGGGCATTGGCCTGCTTGTGGGAGACAGTGAGGGATTGCCTTTACATCCATTTTGTGTGTGTGTTTTTTTTTTCTTTTGGTTTTTAAGCTGTCTTTATCTCAAGCCACAAGTTTTCTCTTGCTCTGTTCTCTCCCCTGTCCTGCTGGGTGGGGGAGTGGGCGAGTGGCCATGTGGGTGCACAGCTGCTGGCCAGTGTCAACCCACAATGAGCTAGCAAAAGGTAAAGCTCCTATTGTATTTATCCATGAATTTTTATTCCTATTGGTCCAGCTCATTGTTTGCACACACAGCATATTATCACAGGTACTGGGAGTATGGAACATCCAGGCTGATTTAATTTCACTTGTGAAGTCCAGCTGCAATCAGAATTTGACTCTGTGCTTTTGCACAGTGTGTAAATCATAAAAAACAAAAACAAAACAACCTCATCCAGTTTGTTAATGGCATCACACAGAAGTTTTGTTTGAATGTAGCTAGACAACACTGCAGGCCTGATGATGGTCTTACACTGATGTAAAATGGCAAGAGGCATCTCCACTGAGATGTGATCTCATTAATGCAATCGTAGTGAGTAAAGATCTTCGTTCAAGAGCCTTTTAATGCTTTCTGCTGCTGTCAAATGCTCACATTAATTACAGGTGCTTGGTAAAGTAATAAGAAATAGTTACTGGGCTGGGGACCACAGGGCAAGGAGTAACACCTGAAACTCTGTAAGCCCATGGGAAAGGGGAGGAGGAGACTTACCAAATGCAGGCAGGTGTTGGTGCAAACACAGGTGCCACTGAACAGTGGTAAGTGTCAGCTTGCTTTCCCCCCAGAACACAATTTTAGAGGAAATCACAGAATAGTTTGAGGTGGAAGGGACTTTAAAGAGCATCTACTTCCAGCCCCCCTGCCATGGGCAGGGACATCTCCCACCAGACCAGGTTGCTCAAAGCCCCATCCAGCCTGGCCTTGAACACCTCCAGTGATAGGGCATCCACAGCTTCCCTGGGCAACCTGTTCCAGTGTCTCACCATTCTCACAGTAAAGAATTTCTTCCTGATATGTAATCTAATTCTCCCATCTTTCAGTTTAAAATCGTTACCTCTGGTGCTGTCACTACACACCCTGATAAAGAGTCCCTCCCCATCTCTCCTGTACCACCCTTTGGGTACTGGAAGGGGCTATAAGGTCTCCCCAGAGCCTTTGGTTCTGCAGGCTGAACAATCTCTCAGCCTGTCTTCATAGCAGAGGTGCTCCAGCCCTCTGATCATCTTCATGGCATCTTCTGGACGTGCTCCAACAAGTCCATGCCCTTCTAATGTTGGGGGGCCCCAGAGCTGGACAGAGGCTCATGAGACTCCAGATGGGGTTTCAGGAGAGTGAAGCAGAGGTGCAGAGTCACCTTGAGTCTCTTACAGCAGTAATAAATAGAATGGGGTGGGTAGATCCCCCAGGACCTTCACAGCTGCCTGAATGCTTCACATGGTGCAGGTGGACTCTTGGGTCTTTTGTGGATGCACCAAACACCTGTCCCTGCTGGAGTGGCCAGTTTAGGCAGGGAATGTATCACCTCCATGTGAACTTGGAAGAAGGTCCCTAAAGAATCATTCCTAAAGTAAGGACAAATGAAGATGATGCCACATGTCAAAGATATTGTCATAGTTATTAAAAATGGTCCTTTTGCAGATTATGTTTTTTTTGGGGGGGTACCTTTCAGTATATGCTTTTTTTCTTCATGTAGAAATAAAGAACAACAGCAATATAATGGTAAAATATCATCCTAAATTCTGGACAGAGGGAATTTATCAGTGCTGCAGACAGACAGAAAAATTAGCACCTGGCTGTGAAAAATATAATCTCTTTGAAAACAGTAAGTACATATGTTACTTCTGCAGGTTTTTTTTGCATGTTTTTCTGCTTTTTTTTATATGATCCTGCTATCACACCTGAATGCCCCAGATATTAGGCAAATTTATAGAGCAGAGTGAATAATTAATACTGTGCCTAAAGGAAATTTTTGTTTCATTTCCAAGCATTTTGTAAAAAAAATAAAATAACAGGCAGCAAATTATCCCTTCAAAACCTGTGTAGAAACAGCTGAAAGGAATCATTGAGGTTGCTGAATTTATCTTTCACTTAGTTTGTTTTTCCCATCCGAAAATTATTTGACCATTTATCTCAGACTAGAGGATAAAACCTGATGGAGAAAAAGATTCAGCTAGAAATCCTTGCCAGCTCTTCAGGTTTAGTAAATAAATTTCACATCCCTTTGTAAAAGAATAACAGCTGTGTTGCATTTCGTGTTACTTATACCAGTGGAAAAATGATACAAGAAGGGTGTGTGGGGGGGGAAGCAGCACAGGAGAAAAAAGTGCCCTTGAACCTGAGAGAAGTAATAAAAAATATGTACAAAATTAATGTCTTACTTAGCATTAATTTCACTTGTGAAGTCCAGCTGCAATCAGAATTTGACTCTGTGCTTTTGCACAGTGTGTAAATCATAAAAAACAAAAACAAAACAACCTCATCCAGTTTGTTAATGGCATCACACAGAAGTTTTGTTTGAATGTAGCTAGACAACACTGCAGGCCTGATGATGGTCTTACACTGATGTAAAATGGCAAGAGGCATCTCCACTGAGATGTGATCTCATTAATGCAATCGTAGTGAGTAAAGATCTTCGTTCAAGAGCCTTTTAATGCTTTCTGCTGCTGTCAAATGCTCACATTAATTACAGGTGCTTGGTAAAGTAATAAGAAATAGTTACTGGGCTGGGGACCACAGGGCAAGGAGTAACACCTGAAACTCTGTAAGCCCATGGGAAAGGGGAGGAGGAGACTTACCAAATGCAGGCAGGTGTTGGTGCAAACACAGGTGCCACTGAACAGTGGTAAGTGTCAGCTTGCTTTCCCCCCAGAACACAATTTTAGAGGAAATCACAGAATAGTTTGAGGTGGAAGGGACTTTAAAGAGCATCTACTTCCAGCCCCCCTGCCATGGGCAGGGACATCTCCCACCAGACCAGGTTGCTCAAAGCCCCATCCAGCCTGGCCTTGAACACCTCCAGTGATAGGGCATCCACAGCTTCCCTGGGCAACCTGTTCCAGTGTCTCACCATTCTCACAGTAAAGAATTTCTTCCTGATATGTAATCTAATTCTCCCATCTTTCAGTTTAAAATCGTTACCTCTGGTGCTGTCACTACACACCCTGATAAAGAGTCCCTCCCCATCTCTCCTGTACCACCCTTTGGGTACTGGAAGGGGCTATAAGGTCTCCCCAGAGCCTTTGGTTCTGCAGGCTGAACAATCTCTCAGCCTGTCTTCATAGCAGAGGTGCTCCAGCCCTCTGATCATCTTCATGGCATCTTCTGGACGTGCTCCAACAAGTCCATGCCCTTCTAATGTTGGGGGGCCCCAGAGCTGGACAGAGGCTCATGAGACTCCAGATGGAGTTTCAGGAGAGTGAAGCAGAGGTGCAGAGTCACCTTGAGTCTCTTACAGCAGTAATAAATAGAATGGGGTGGGTAGATCCCCCAGGACCTTCACAGCTGCCTGAATGCTTCACATGGTGCAGGTGGACTCTCGGGTCTTTTGTGGATGCACCAAACACCTGTCCCTGCTGGAGTGGCCAGTTTAGGCAGGGAATGTATCACCTCCATGTGAACTTGGAAGAAGGTCCCTAAAGAATCATTCCTAAAGTAAGGACAAATGAAGATGATGCCACATGTCAAAGATATTGTCATAGTTATTAAAAATGGTCCTTTTGCAGATTATGTTTTTTTTGGGGGGGTACCTTTCAGTATATGCTTTTTTTCTTCATGTAGAAATAAAGAACAACAGCAATATAATGGTAAAATATCATCCTAAATTCTGGACAGAGGGAATTTATCAGTGCTGCAGACAGACAGAAAAATTAGCACCTGGCTGTGAAAAATATAATCTCTTTGAAAACAGTAAGTACATATGTTACTTCTGCAGGTTTTTTTGCATGTTTTTCTGCTTTTTTTTATATGATCCTGCCATCACACCTGAATGCCCCAGATATCAGGCAAATTTATAGAGCAGAGTGAATAATTAATACTGTGCCTAAAGGAAATTTTTGTTTCATTTCCAAGCATTTTGTAAAAAAAAAAAAATAACAGGCAGCAAATTATCCCTTCAAAACCTGTGTAGAAACAGCTGAAAGGAATCATTGAGGTTGCTGAATTTATCTTTCACTTAGTTTGTTTTTCCCATCCGAAAATTATTTGACCATTTACCTCAGACTAGAGGATAAAACCTGATGGAGAAAAAGATTCAGCTAGAAATCCTTGCCAGCTCTTCAGGTTTAGTAAATAAATTTCACATCCCTTTGTAAAAGAATAACAGCTGTGTTGCATTTCGTGTTACTACACCAGTGGAAAAATGATACAAGAAGGGTGTGTGGGGGGGGAAGCAGCACAGGAGAAAAAAGTGCCCTTGAACCTGAGAGAAGTAATAAAAAATATGTACAAAATTAACGTCTTACTTAGTGAAGTAAGAGTCAGGGGCAGTTAGGGATAACTTTTAGAGGAGCAGATGTTAAGAGGAACAGACCCTTAGATTGCGGCAACAGGAACGCTGCTTCCTTTTTATATACCTTTTTTAAATCTCTACCTTTTTATTTCTCATATTTCTGCATCTGAGGTCTGGGTCAGGGATCTCTGTGCGGCACGCTCAGGTGTGGCACGGATATTGCCATATCCTGTCACGAATGTAGCCTGCCATCTGATTCATTGTGTTTTTGCAAGAATACTTAATGTTTTCCTGATGCTTAACTGCAGTGGTCTTTTCTTTCTGACTTACCTTAACTAACCTTCAGGATAGTTTAGTATTAAAAGCTTATCTGAAATTTAAACCTTGTATTCATTTTTTTTTAAATTTATGGCTAAATGGATAGACACAGATCCTTTCCTCTGCTCTGTTTATTTATAGGTGTAATGAGATTTCCCTCTCCAATGCCAGAAAAAAGTGCGGTAGGTAGCATTTTAAAAGTATTTAATAGATAATTGATGGGTTTTGAGATGGCATTTAGGTTTCCTGTGATTCTTTCCCTGTCCTACAGCAAAGGTCTATTTCTGTATGTGTCAGTGGGCATCATGCTCTATCTCGGGATGTAAAAAATCTCATCGAAATGTAGCTGCACCTATTAGCTGTATTTGTGAACTAGCCTAGCGTTTCCCTCTGGGATGCTTGGGCTGGTTTGCACTGGTGTGGTGGTAAGGGTGGGAGGGGTAGAATAATGGAGCAGAGTGGGATGATAATGATGTTGGGTCGTTTTCAGCGAAGGCCTCCCCCACCAATTCCCCCAGTTGAAGAAAATGGCAACGAAGAGGAGGAGATTGTGGTGGCAATGTATGACTTTGAGCCTACAGAACATCATGATTTAAGATTAGAGAAAGGTGAAGAATATACGGTGATTGAGAAGAATGACATTCACTGGTGGAAGGCGAGAGACAAATATGGGTAAACACGAGTTCCTTATTTTTCGATATAAAGTTAATAAGGCTTTTTCCTTGTTGTAGTAGTTTATATTGACTATGTGTCAACAAATAACCGTATTAGACCCCGCTTTGGACCCCAGCCCTGAAATCTATTTTGTATCTTTATTCCCACATGGAAACCAATTTTTAGAAGTGCAGTTATTGATATATTGTGGGGTCTCAGTGCAAGATGGTTGCAGAATTGGAAGCTTTTACGATTATATTTCCTGTCAGACTTCATGGTTTCCCAATTAAAGCATCAGCAGCCTGCAGAACCTCACTAGACTGGTACAGTACTCCCACTTCCCTGGGGAATGGCTCATTAGGGAGCAATATGGTTAACACTCAGCTCAGCAGGCTCCGACTTCCAGACTTGCATAATTATCATCTTATTTAATAGCTGGATCATTAGGGGCAATCTCTGAATGAGTTGAGAGAGAGTTGTGGTGAGATGCTTTAATAACTACAACTGTACATTCCCTGGATTAATTTTTTTTTTCCCTGCAACTTTAAAGGTGAAAGATTCCATACTTCAATATTTATCAGGTCCCTGTTGCAGTATGTTAGGGGTAATTGTGAGTTATTGGGTTATGGCAGGCTCCAAACGATTTTCCAGTGACTGGCTGGGAGCTCTGAGCTCAGCAGTGACAGAGCAGCAGAGGGTTACTCTTCTTCACCCCTTTTGCTGGTTTTCTTGGACATTTCTGCTGCCTGTGTCACTTCTCTAGATGCAGTGAAAGTTAATGTGGAAATGTTGATGTGGAAAATTAGTCTCTGTATAATCAGCAGCAGAGTGGGTGGGTCAGTAATAAATAACAAGCAAGTGACCTCTTGTAATTAGCAGAATGAAATGCTCTTCTAGGCATGCAATTTTGTGTTTTCACTCAGATTATTTATTATATGTTTTTTTAGAAAACAAGGATATATTCCAAGCAACTATGTAACAGGAAAGAAGTCCAACAACCTTGATCAATATGAGTAAGTGAATGTTTGAATTAAAATCTGGTAAATCATAAAATTAAACCTATGCTTTAAGAATGATGATATATTTCTAAAGTGTTGAAAGCAAGTATTTACATACAATAGCATTGATCTCAGAAATGAAACTTCAGTATTTGAAATAGTCATATATTTGATCTGATTCTCCTCATTGATTTTGCTGTGATTTATAATGTAGACTCAAGTCAGTGAGATGGCCATCAAGCATGAAGTTTTTAGGCTATTACTATTAAAGCAAAAAAAACCACCCTGCCAATTCTCTGATAGACAAAGGGAAACTTTAAAGGAAATTTACTCATTATAAGTGTGTGGAATGTTTTTTTAATATTTAACTGACATGTCTATCCAAAGTGTGTGGCAGTAAGATAGAGTAGAAAACAGTGGAAATTGTTCAAAGTAAACATAACAGAACAGAGATTTTGGACAGCAGCTCCAATTTTCAAGAAATGCACTCAGTGCATTTTAAGTCTCAGAGTATGCATGTAACTTATCAGCTATAAAAGTATAGCTTTTTTTTTTAAAGAGCTTTTTCCAGTTGATGTTTAATTATGTAGTACTTGTTAAGAACGTCAGGGTAAAATTTAACACTGCAGACTCCAAGCCTGTTTTTGATACTCAGATTTCAGTACAGCATTAACTGTTGTGCCTGAGAACTGAAGACATATTTCATGACTTTTAGATAAAATGTTTTTTTTTTCTTTTGGTTTTTAAGCTGTCTTTATCTCAAGCCACAAGTTTTCTCTTGCTCTGTTCTCTCCCCTGTCCTGCTGGGTGGGGGAGTGGGCGAGTGGCCATGTGGGTGCACAGCTGCTGGCCAGTGTCAACCCACAATGAGCTAGCAAAAGGTAAAGCTCCTATTGTATTTATCCATGAATTTTTATTCCTATTGGTCCAGCTCATTGTTTGCACACACAGCATATTATCACAGGTACTGGGAGTATGGAACATCCAGGCTGATTTAATTTCACTTGTGAAGTCCAGCTGCAATCAGAATTTGACTCTGTGCTTTTGCACAGTGTGTAAATCATAAAAAACAAAAACAAAACAACCTCATCCAGTTTGTTAATGGCATCACACAGAAGTTTTGTTTGAATGTAGCTAGACAACACTGCAGGCCTGATGATGGTCTTACACTGATGTAAAATGGCAAGAGGCATCTCCACTGAGATGTGATCTCATTAATGCAATCGTAGTGAGTAAAGATCTTCGTTCAAGAGCCTTTTAATGCTTTCTGCTGCTGTCAAATGCTCACATTAATTACAGGTGCTTGGTAAAGTAATAAGAAATAGTTACTGGGCTGGGGACCACAGGGCAAGGAGTAACACCTGAAACTCTGTAAGCCCATGGGAAAGGGGAGGAGGAGACTTACCAAATGCAGGCAGGTGTTGGTGCAAACACAGGTGCCACTGAACAGTGGTAAGTGTCAGCTTGCTTTCCCCCCAGAACACAATTTTAGAGGAAATCACAGAATAGTTTGAGGTGGAAGGGACTTTAAAGAGCATCTACTTCCAGCCCCCCTGCCATGGGCAGGGACATCTCCCACCAGACCAGGTTGCTCAAAGCCCCATCCAGCCTGGCCTTGAACACCTCCAGTGATAGGGCATCCACAGCTTCCCTGGGCAACCTGTTCCAGTGTCTCACCATTCTCACAGTAAAGAATTTCTTCCTGATATGTAATCTAATTCTCCCATCTTTCAGTTTAAAATCGTTACCTCTGGTGCTGTCACTACACACCCTGATAAAGAGTCCCTCCCCATCTCTCCTGTACCACCCTTTGGGTACTGGAAGGGGCTATAAGGTCTCCCCAGAGCCTTTGGTTCTGCAGGCTGAACAATCTCTCAGCCTGTCTTCATAGCAGAGGTGCTCCAGCCCTCTGATCATCTTCATGGCATCTTCTGGACGTGCTCCAACAAGTCCATGCCCTTCTAATGTTGGGGGGCCCCAGAGCTGGACAGAGGCTCATGAGACTCCAGATGGAGTTTCAGGAGAGTGAAGCAGAGGTGCAGAGTCACCTTGAGTCTCTTACAGCAGTAATAAATAGAATGGGGTGGGTAGATCCCCCAGGACCTTCACAGCTGCCTGAATGCTTCACATGGTGCAGGTGGACTCTCGGGTCTTTTGTGGATGCACCAAACACCTGTCCCTGCTGGAGTGGCCAGTTTAGGCAGGGAATGTATCACCTCCATGTGAACTTGGAAGAAGGTCCCTAAAGAATCATTCCTAAAGTAAGGACAAATGAAGATGATGCCACATGTCAAAGATATTGTCATAGTTATTAAAAATGGTCCTTTTGCAGATTATGTTTTTTTTGGGGGGGTACCTTTCAGTATATGCTTTTTTTCTTCATGTAGAAATAAAGAACAACAGCAATATAATGGTAAAATATCATCCTAAATTCTGGACAGAGGGAATTTATCAGTGCTGCAGACAGACAGAAAAATTAGCACCTGGCTGTGAAAAATATAATCTCTTTGAAAACAGTAAGTACATATGTTACTTCTGCAGGTTTTTTTGCATGTTTTTCTGCTTTTTTTTATATGATCCTGCCATCACACCTGAATGCCCCAGATATCAGGCAAATTTATAGAGCAGAGTGAATAATTAATACTGTGCCTAAAGGAAATTTTTGTTTCATTTCCAAGCATTTTGTAAAAAAAAAAAAATAACAGGCAGCAAATTATCCCTTCAAAACCTGTGTAGAAACAGCTGAAAGGAATCATTGAGGTTGCTGAATTTATCTTTCACTTAGTTTGTTTTTCCCATCCGAAAATTATTTGACCATTTATCTCAGACTAGAGGATAAAACCTGATGGAGAAAAAGATTCAGCTAGAAATCCTTGCTAGCTCTTCAGGTTTAGTAAATAAATTTCACATCCCTTTGTAAAAGAATAACAGCTGTGTTGCATTTCGTGTTACTACACCAGTGGAAAAATGATACAAGAAGGGTGGTGGGGGGGGAAGCAGCACAGGAGAAAAAAGTGCCCTTGAACCTGAGAGAAGTAGTAAAAAATATGTACAAAATTAACGTCTTACTTAGTGAAGTAAGAGTCAGGGGCAGTTAGGGATAACTTTTAGAGGAGCAGATGTTAAGAGGAACAGACCCTTAGATTGCGGCAACAGGAACGCTGCTTCCTTTTTATATACCTTTTTAAAATCTCTACCTTTTTATTTCTCATATTTCTGCATCTGAGGTCTGGGTCAGGGATCTCTGTGCGGCACGCTCAGGTGTGGCACGGATATTGCCATATCCTGTCACGAATGTAGCCTGCCATCTGATTTAGTGTGTTTTTGCAAGAATACTTAATGTCTTCCTGATGCTTAACTGGAGCGGTCTGTTCTTTCTGACTTACCTTAACTAGCCTTCAGGATAGTTTCGTATTAAAAGCTTATCTGAAATTTAAACCTTGTATTCATTTTTTTAAATTTATGGCTAAATGGATAGACACAGATCCTTTCCTATGCTCTGTTTATAGGTGTAATGAGATTTCCCTCTCCAATGCCAGAAAAAAGTGCGGTAGGTAGCATTTTTTAAATATTTAATAGATAACTGCACCTTGTATTCATTTTTTTAAATTTATGGCTAAATGGATAGACACAGATCCTTTCCTATGCTCTGTTTATAGGTGTAATGAGATTTCCCTCTCCAATGTGGCTAAATGGATAGACACAGATCCTTTCCTCTGCTCTGTTTATTTATAGGTGTAATGAGATTTCCCTCTCCAATGCCAGAAAAAAGTGCGGTAGGTAGCATTTTAAAAGTATTTAATAGATAATTGATGGGTTTTGAGATGGCATTTAGGTTTCCTGTGATTCTTTCCCTGTCCTACAGCAAAGGTCTATGCCAGAAAAAAGTGCGGTAGGTAGCATTTTAAAAGTATTTAATAGATAATTGATGGGTTTTGAGATGGCATTTAGGTTTCCTGTGATTCTTTCCCTGTCCTACAGCAAAGGTCTATTTCTGTATGTGTCAGTGGGCATCATGCTTTATCTTAGGGTGGAAAAAAATCTCATTGAAGTGTAGCTGCACCTATTAGCTGTATTTGTGCTGCTGGTGGGAGAAGGGGTTGGAAAGCAAATGCCAGCCAGCATTGCCCTTTACTGGTGGCTGCAGGACCAGGCTGCCAGTGGTGGTCAGCCAAACACTCCAGCTGCCTCCTGGAGCCACCACAGCTCACTCCTGGGGCAACCCAGAGCCAGCCCAGCGTTTCCCTCTGGGATGCTTGGGCTGGTTTGCACTGGTGTGGTGGTAAGGGTGGGAGGGGTAGAATAATGGAGCAGAGTGGGATGATAATGATATTGGGTCGTTTTCAGCGAAGGCCCCCCCCACCAATTCCCCCAGTTGAAGAAAATGGCAACGAAGAGGAGGAGATTGTGGTGGCAATGTATGACTTTGAGCCTACAGAACATCATGATTTAAGATTAGAGAAAGGTGAAGAATATACGGTGATTGAGAAGAATGACATTCACTGGTGGAAGGCGAGAGACAAATATGGGTAAACACGAGTTCCTTATTTTTCGATATAAAGTTAATAAGGCTTTTTCCTTGTTGTAGTAGTTTATATTGACTATGTGTCAACAAATAACCGTATTAGACCCCGCTTTGGACCCCAGCCCTGAAATCTATTTTGTATCTTTATTCCCACATGGAAACCAATTTTTAGAAGTGCAGTTATTGATATATTGTGGGGTCTCAGTGCAAGATGGTTGCAGAATTGGAAGCTTTTACGATTATATTTCCTGTCAGACTTCATGGTTTCCCAATTAAAGCATCAGCAGCCTGCAGAACCTCACTAGACTGGTACAGTACTCCCACTTCCCTGGGGAATGGCTCATTAGGGAGCAATATGGTTAACACTCAGCTCAGCAGGCTCCGACTTCCAGACTTGCATAATTATCATCTTATTTAATAGCTGGATCATTAGGGGCAATCTCTGAATGAGTTGAGAGAGAGTTGTGGTGAGATGCTTTAATAACTACAACTGTACATTCCCTGGATTAATTTTTTTTTTTCCCCTGCAACTTTAAAGGTGAAAGATTCCATACTTCAATATTTATCAGGTCCCTGTTGCAGTATGTTAGGGGTAATTGTGAGTTATTGGGTTATGGCAGGCTCCAAACGATTTTCCAGTGACTGGCTGGGAGCTCTGAGCTCAGCAGTGACAGAGCAGCAGAGGGTTACTCTTCTTCACCCCTTTTGCTGGTTTTCTTGGACATTTCTGCTGCCTGTGTCACTTCTCTAGATGCAGTGAAAGTTAATGTGGAAATGTTGATGTGGAAAATTAGTCTCTGTATAATCAGCAGCAGAGTGGGTGGGTCAGTAATAAATAACAAGCAAGTGACCTCTTGTAATTAGCAGAATGAAATGCTCTTCTAGGCATGCAATTTTGTGTTTTCACTCAGATTATTTATTATATGTTTTTTTAGAAAACAAGGATATATTCCAAGCAACTATGTAACAGGAAAGAAGTCCAACAACCTTGATCAATATGAGTAAGTGAATGTTTGAATTAAAATCTGGTAAATCATAAAATTAAACCTATGCTTTAAGAATGATGATATATTTCTAAAGTGTTGAAAGCAAGTATTTACATACAATAGCATTGATCTCAGAAATGAAACTTCAGTGTTTGAAATAGTCATATATTTGATCTGATTCTCCTCATTGATTTTGCTGTGATTTATAATGTAGACTCAAGTCAGTGAGATGGCCATCAAGCATGAAGTTTTTAGGCTATTACTATTAAAGCAAAAAAAACCACCCTGCCAATTCTCTGATAGACAAAGGGAAACTTTAAAGGAAATTTACTCATTATAAGTGTGTGGAATGTTTTTTTAATATTTAACTGACATGTCTATCCAAAGTGTGTGGCAGTAAGATAGAGTAGAAAACAGTGGAAATTGTTCAAAGTAAACATAACAGAACAGAGATTTTGGACAGCAGCTCCAATTTTCAAGAAATGCACTCAGTGCATTTTAAGTCTCAGAGTATGCATGTAACTTATCAGCTATAAAAGTATAGCTTTTTTTTTTAAAGAGCTTTTTCCAGTTGATGTTTAATTATGTAGTACTTGTTAAGAACATCAGGGTAAAATTTAACACTGCAGACTCCAAGCCTGTTTTTGATACTCAGATTTCAGTACAGCATTAACTGTTGTGCCTGAGAACTGAAGACTTATTTCATGACTTTTAGATAAAATGGAGCTGTAAGGCAATAATAATTAGAACCAGCTTCTGAAACCACATTAGTAGCTCTGAAACTCTGCTGTCAGCCACGTATGGCTCCTGCTGCTGTGTTCTGCCAGAAGGTAAAACTTCTTCTGGGGTTTTGCCCTCAGCTTTACTAGAGGGAATTACTTGCTCTTGGTTGCTTTCTCATCTTTGAGGGTCTCATTAAGAGCCCTGCCCTGCTCTGGGCTGGCAGAAAGGGAAGGAAGGAACTGGGCTGCCTTATCTGGTCCAGCCACTTTGTGCCCTCCCACCTTGGGGCCCTAATTCTGAGTCAGCGTGCAGTCCAGGGAGGATTACTCCAGGTCACCTACCAGCTGCGAGGAACCGCAATCTCCAGAACAGCAGAACTTGATGAGAAGCCGCTGTGCCACTTCCCTGCTCGGTTACTGCTTAAAAAGATCACACCGTGCCATTTGCAAGCTGTCTGCTTTTCCTTTTTATGTGATTTGCTACAGCTGGCTGAAATGTCAGTGCTTCTGCGGCTGCCTTAACCTGCCCGCACAGCACCGAGCTCGGGGATGTGCAACCGTGACATTTAATTCGCTTTCAACCTCCTCTCCGGTAGCTGGGCCCTCCCTGGACAATCAGAATCGTGAATGTTATTGAGCCAAATAGCATCCTGGTAGCCAGCTCCATGGGTGGCTGGGCTGATGTGCAGGGAGCTGCATCCCCAAGGCTGCCAGCCCATTCAGAGCAACTCCCACCATCAGACCGCACCCATTTAAGAAGTGTGTTTGCCAAAAAAAATTAGTTCAATTACTTGAACTATACTGGCTTCTGCAGGATCTCACTGGATTTGCTTCAGGGCATTTCTATGGTTTGTTTTTTGTTTTTTTTTAACATTAACGAAGGTTCAGTTCTTGACTGCAACTTATTGTAAAATTATTGAATCTGTAATATTTTGCTTCAAGCATTTTGGGTAAATCATGCACCTTTTTTGGTCACTGTTTTGGTCACTGATGTTGTGTTGCAGGTGGTACAGCAGAAACCTGAACAGAAGCAAGGCAGAACAGCTCCTCAGAACAGAGGTGAGCACAGCAGCCTTACAGTTTTAACTGTGAAATTGGTCTAAAGTAGCTCCTTGATTAAAACATAGGTTTATTTTGACATGCGCAAATCACAGACTGAGTAGAAGAGACATGCAGCTTAAAACCGCTTCAACAAAACTGTCGATGTGCTTGTGTTTTAGGATAAAGAAGGTGGTTTTGTGGTGAGAGACTCAAGTCAGCCTGGCCTGTACACGGTTTCCCTTTATACAAAATTTGGAGGGTGAGTTTCTGTGGTTGCTCTGCACACATTGTCTCGTCCAAATCCATTTGTATCCGTATCCACATCCGTGGGCTGGAGAAAAGCCCAGGAGAGAGAGGGGTCAAGAAAGAAACGAGGGCTGCTGTGATAGAAAAGATGGATGACTAAAATGAGCTTCTTGACTCCATGGTTAGGTCATGTTTGGTTTAATCCAGCATAGACCTGAACCTCCACCCAAGAAGGGGGTCTTGCTCTCCTACTGCTTTTGTCTCTTCCCTCCTGCCAGCCCAGATGTTTGCGTTGGTGTGTGGTGAGCTGGATCCAAGAGCTCGCTGGGCTAAAAATTAACCTTTTATGGGTTAATCTTCAACGTGGTCTGAGCACTGAGAAGAGGGCGAGTCACTAGCGCTTGGGGTCTCTGATATTCAAGCTGTTCCTGAAGCACTGGGAACGTGAGCTGGCCCTTTCGGTTTCCTTTTGCTAGTCAATGTGCTCCTCTTGGAAAAAAAATTCACAAAGAATGACATTGTATTATTGCTAATTGTTGTTGTTATTATTATTGTTGTTGGTTTTGTTACTTTTCCAGAGAAGGTTCATCAGGAATAAGACACTACCACATAAAAGAAACCTTGACGTCACCGAAGCAGTACTACCTCGCAGAAAAACATCTCTTTAACTCCATTCCAGAAATAATTGAGTATCATAAACATAATGCAGCAGGTAGATGAGCTGGATTTTTTTTCCTGTCACTTAGGGTTGATTCGAAAAGGAGCGTGAGGTGTTTTAAGGTTTTAATGAAAGTTTTTAGGTTTTTATAGTTCCTTCTTTTTCAGGGAAGTCTTGAAGTGCAGTGTTTTCACATTTTTTCAATGTAGGCAATCATTTCAAAGGTTTTATGTAAATATATATGAATGTATAAATATGTTACTGTCCGCAGAGTAACAGAAAAATAGCTGTATCAAGTCAGGAAAAATTCATTTAGCTCCACGTGGTGTCTCTATCAGCTGCCTGTAACCCACAGCAGATGGATGGGGATGGTACTTCCCTGGAGTACACTTCAGGCCCTAGCTTTTTTTACCTGCAGGTCACCACTGCTTGAAATGATCTAATTTTCCCATATAGCAAACAGCTGAGGAGAACAGTAATATCTTGTTTAGGAAGTACCTAAAGATGAGTCTTTGTAAAGGTTAGACACCTCAGATCTGTAGCTGTTGCTGTCTACCCACTGTACGATGGGATGAGGAGAGTTTAGAAATTGGGTTGAAGGCACAGATACTAATATAGTTTGGTTTTTTTTTTCACGTCAAGTCTGTGCAAAAATTTCCCTTATGACTGATGTTTTCCAGATGCTTATATATAATTCAGATGACCTGGCATTTCCTGATGATATTCTGGAAAATGCCTTTCTGGAAAATATGCTCCAAAACATAACCTTTTTTTTCATCTATTATATCTGATTTTACTACTTGTTTCTTTAATTGTTTTATTGCTTTGACCTTATAGTGTACTGAGTTCTATTTTAGGAGACTATTCAGCTAGCACGCAGCATTTATTTTGTATGTGTAAAATTCCTGCGTTGGGAAAAAGTGTTTGGGTTTAAATGTGTGAAACGGAAATGATCAAAAGTAACATCGAGAGTAGACATTTTTAGATAATCTTTCTGATCTGAAAGGGGTCCTCAGCCTCTGTTGGTGCCAACATAACCGAAAAGCACAAGTGTATGTGCTTATCTATAACTGTATCTCACCAGTAAAGAAGATTCAACAAGTTAGATGCAGTGAGTGCTGCCGTGTACCTCTCGTAGCCACTTTGAATAGTCAATGCAATAGCAGAAAATATAGCCACAGCTGTATGTAATAAGCTTATTGCTAATCAGTGTTGCAGTTTGCAGTGAACAAGTGGCTGATTTGCTGCCTGGTGCTGTTTCAGAATTAAATCTCTGTCTTTTGAACTATCTTTGAACCTCAGGTCTCGTTACCAGGCTGCGTTACCCAGTGACCCCAAAGAAGACGACAGCACCAACAACGGCAGGATTCAGCTATGGTAACTGCATGTTATATTCATCTACACGTATCTTAGATGAATTTATATACATTAAGATGCTACAATATTTTCTAAAAATTTGGAAAAGACCTGATTTTGTACTGCGTTTGGCTCTACTAATTTACACGAGTCCAAGTTGAACCTTGGAGACCCTTGCACAGAGGATGCAAAAGGCCTCATGGCTGGTGGTTGGTGTGTGGTGCCAAGGACAGCAGTGAGGAGAGGCAGAACATGTCACCAGTGCTCCAGGGGAATTCGGCATCATCCTCCACACTTTTGTGGGCACCTTAAGCTCTGCCCGATTAAAGAGCTGTGCCTTTGGCTCCTTTGTAAGCCTCCAGACTTCTGACTCAACCATGACCCTTTGATCTTTGTGAAGGGGTTACTTTTTTTTTATGCCATGCTTAAAAGCGGTTATTCCAAATTTATATATCAGGTGATGTGAGAAGCTTCTACACATTGGCACAACTTTCTGTGGTGGCAGCTTGCTGAAATGAAGTCTGATAATATCAGTACACAGTTACTGGCCACAGGAAAGTTTGAGTTTTGCCTTCTGTGTTAGTCAGGAGCTGCTTAAAGGTCATGTCTACCTAAAAGTTTGTTTGTTTTGCGAGATATAGAAGCGTTCAGTTTTCAGGTAAATTCTAGGACGTTTTCTCCCTAAATTCCCCAGCTTGCTTATAATCCAACTTCCCTTTCCTCTTCCTTATCACCTACCAGTTCAGTAGGTTCCTTAATAGAGGAGTCAAGTGCTCTCACTTGTTTTGTTTTATAGAGAAATGGGAAATTAATCCCTCGGAACTGACGTTCATGAGAGAACTGGGGAGCGGCCTGTTCGGCGTCGTGCGCCTCGGGAAATGGAGGGCGCAGTACAAAGTGGCCATCAAGGCAATTCGGGAAGGCGCCATGTATGAAGAGGATTTCATCGAAGAAGCTAAAGTGATGATGTGAGTTGTGTGCCCGGCACTCTTATTGCCAGTTCTAGGCCTCTGATGCTGGATACTGATTATAAATAAAACAGTTGGGGCAGGTGGTATTTTTGGAGTTTCGTGGGGTGGAGAGCTAGCACTGGGTGGAGGAAGTAATAACGAACGCTATCTCAATCTTTTCAGGAAGCTAACACATCCTAAATTAGTTCAGCTGTATGGTGTGTGCACGCAACAGAGACCTATTTACATCGTGACAGAGTTCATGGAGCACGGCTGCCTTCTCAACTACCTGAGGCAAAAACGGGGAGTTTTGAGTAAAGACGTCCTGCTCACCATGTGCCAAGATGTATGTGAGGGAATGGAGTACCTGGAGAGAAACAGCTTTATCCACAGAGACCTGGTAACGTCCCACTGAGCAATACACTCATCTTTGATTTAATTTTTTCTTAATATTTTTGAACTCACCTATTCCATTTTGAAGCAGCCTGTTTGTAAGTAACAGTTTTTGTTCTCACAGAAAATTATAACTAGCTGAACGTGGCTCTTTAGGGTCTGATCAAGTCTCTAAAACTGCCCTGTACAGAGAGGTTTCTCTCTCCCAAGGACATGGAATGAAATCTCTCTCAGATTTTTTTTTATAAAAAGTTAATAGCTATTCATGCTGATATAATAGCATATCTCTGTTCTGTGTTGGTGCCGTTTGCACGGCTCATGAAACCCTTGAGGTGATAATTTTTTCTGGTGATTTTTTACAAAATAATTCAGTTGTCATAACAGTACTATCAATAGGAAACGTACTTCTTTTATTCGGGGCCATAATAAGAATACACTTGGTAAATCAGTGAACTTGCTAATTAATGATGACAAAATTCCTCCAAAGTAATTTGTCCGCAAGAGACCACAAGTTTTTCATCCAACTCTAACCATTCCCTTTATAGGCTGCCAGGAACTGCTTGGTGAGTGACTCAGGAGTGGTCAAGGTGTCGGATTTTGGAATGACAAGGTATGGCTGAGTGAGCAAACACATTTGTGGGGATTTAGGATAATTCACCTAACGCTTTTACTAAGCCATAAGGCAACACATGCCCAGCAAAATTACAGGCAAAAATAATCTTTTTTGGCCTCTCAGGGGAACATCCTTTGCTTCATTTTTTTCTGGTGACTTTAAAGCTTGTTTGTTCTATGGTCGTGTGCTGATTTCCTTCATTTTAATTCTGGAAAAATCAAAACTAGGCAGTTTATTCTCTGGAGAAGTAAGTGTGTCTCACACTTACCATGAGAAGCCTGGCTTTGAACTGACTCTGTGGTCTGGCTGGTCTTCTACTAGAAACTTTCTGTGAAAATCTTACAGATTTTTATCTTGCAGTGATGCAGGAGGCACATTAGAGCTTGTGTCTCAGACAACAGAGATCGTGCTGCAGAGATAATGGTTGTTGATTTGTATTTTGGTAAATAACTGATTGAAAGAGGCTGTGCAGGGAGTAGGGGATGCTCTTGGGGTAGATGGTTCAGAGTTGCATCTCATTAGCTGACATGCTGTGAGGTGATGAGACCTGGAAAAAGGTTAATTTTCTGCCCTCGTTGACACCCCTAGGTGCTACATCAGGTGGGTGATGTGTGGGTGAGGCGGGGGGGAGCAGCACTTACAAGGAAGGTGTTAAAACACCATGGTTTGACCACATTCTTCTTGGCTTTTCTCACCTTTCCATGCTGCTGAGCTTGCATGTCCCCTAACATCTGAATTCAGATTGGCTGGGCAAGAAATTTATGCTTTTGCATAATTTTCTCTTGTAATACACACGTTTAAGTTGCAGGTGGCCTAGACCTGTGTTGTGTAGCGAATAATCACCAGAGGTCCCTGGGGCAATAAGAAAAATGAACTGGGTCTTGACTGAAACCTTAGTATTGTGCCAGAGAAGCATTTTTCTTGTGTGATGCTAACAGCCATGGCCATTAGGTGGCAATATGAGCTTCTAATATTCCAATCTGTGCCTAACATAATTTGCAGGCTAAGAGGCTGACTGAAAGAAATAATGTCTGTTTGGTTTTTTTAAGGTATGTCCTTGATGATCAATACACAAGCTCCTCAGGGGCTAAATTCCCTGTGAAATGGTGCCCCCCAGAAGTTTTTAACTACAGCCGATTCAGCAGCAAGTCAGATGTCTGGTCATTTGGTAAGACATTCACCATTGAAAGAAAACACTAACTAACACTAACACAGTATTTTTATATTTTATCAATACCAGTTAAGCTCTGGTTATTGAGAAGGGTTCAGTCAGCTCTGAGAAGAAGCTTGGAGAACCCATATGCCACAGTTTTACATGTAAAGTTCCACAGAGACCTTCAGAATTTATTTCTTAAAACCCATGCTAATACAATAAAATGTTTTCTAGTGATGACATGTGTGAACACTTTCTCGAATATGAATCTCAAACTATTTAACAGAAATCCTGGGTTCAGGGTTCAAAATAAACATATTTTTAAGAAGTTATTTGCTTATTTTCTTAATGTTTATTTTCTTTCTTTTCTAGGTGTTTTAATGTGGGAAGTATTTACGGAAGGAAAAATGCCCTTTGAAAAAAGCTCCAACTATGAAGTAGTAACAATGGTTAGCCAAGGACATCGTTTGTATCGGCCCAAACTAGCCTGTAAGCAGGTGTATGAAATCATGATGATGTGCTGGCAGGAGGTAACAATTTCTTTTCCTCTGTGTTGAAAAAAAGTTAATCTAGGAAGAGCTATTAAGCTCTATTGCAGCATTCTGACTGTATCCAGCTCTCTCAGGTGTTTATGTGTTTACTGCCAAGACAAAGGTCTCCCCCTGGTTTGCAACTGAACTAGAATTGTGATAAGAAAATCCACCGAGGAAATTTCTATGAAATAAATGGATTGTTGGATTAAGTATGCGAAGGCATGTAGTAACAAAATGAAATAACTGCTAAATTTGTACTGGTCATGATTTTATCTGTGTACAAATACTGCTAGCAAAAAAATAACCAACTCAGAACAGCCCAGAGGTGGAGAATCTGGTTTTATATTGCTTCAGTTTATTAATCATTACAGAAACATGCCAGAATGACCAAAAATATTTTTAAATGAAAACTTAATTACCTGGTTATAAATTATATTGTAAATATAGATTAACTTGCAGTTGAATCTAAATACAAATCCCAAGGTTCATAAAGAAAGATTACAATAGACTGTAGTATTAATCCTCCTAACCCAGAAAGATACTGACTGTACAGCTTCAAAAAGGTCAAAGGGGCAGCAAACCCAAATTTAATACTTTATCAACAAAATCAGTATAAAACATTTTTTGCAGTATTAAAGCAAAACATCTCTTAGAGGATAAATGCATCTAATGAGGTGTCTGCAGTTTTGAGAGAGCAGCCGAGGTAACCAAGAATGGAAAGAGCTACATGATTTATTTCTAGTTTTTGCTACAGGGGGTGCTGGGGAAAAGCTGCTCTTTTCCAGTAATAAAATTGACATACTGTCTGATGCTTGTCTTGGAGGAGAAGGTGCTGGAACAGAGAGCAATTAGTAACCAAACCAACTGGTGGAGATCTGAAACGTAGAAAGCAGTTGTTTTATGCAGCAAAAAATACATTGAAAACAACAAATGTGTCTGTAGTTCAAAAAAGCTATTCATGGGAGCCAGCAAACTACAGATCATAAAATTTTGGTTATGCTTGGTAACCTGCTTGATACGGCCATTAAAATGGAATAATAAATTATCTGGAAGATAAGAAGTTATTTGTTACCACTTATTGAATATGAATATGTATTTATGGGATTTATAGGAACATCAATGAAATGGATTAAAAATGTGTTTATTTAATCAGATGTTATTAACAATAAACCCAAAGTGGTCATCATGTGGAAGAGAATCTTTGCAAATCAAAAACAAGACACAAGTAACGGCAAGATACTGTCAATGTTTGTCATAGAATATAATTAACTGTGTTGGTACCTCAGTCCTCATTTAATAACTTTATTAATAATTTGTGGAGGAAAGTGAATACTGAGGCTTCAAAATTCAGCAGGCGATACAAATTTAATTAAGTTGATAAATGGAGGAAAAGTGCAGGTCACCCAGACACTCAGAAGATGCTAAATTGACTGTGCTGGTAAGGTCAGCGAAGACACTACCTCAGTGTATTGCTGTAATTAAACAAAACATACAGGATGTTATGACACATAAGGAACTGTATGGAAGATAAAATACAGTAGATGAAGGATGCTGTTGCCTAAGTCTGACAGTGTCATTTCGGAGTCCAAAAAATAACACTGAACAGGCTTCAGAGAGTAACAAAATTCTTAGAAGCATGAACAACTTGCTTAAAGAAAGAGTGGAAGTGGTGATGGGGACAAAAATGAAAAAGTGGAAAATAATTAGTTATATGAAGAGCATAGTCCAGCAACGCCTACATAATGTATTTTCAAAGCATAAAAAGGTGACGCTTACTGAAATTAAGAGATGCATCTAAAAACTACACAAGGAAATATTTTTGCATGTCATGTTTAATGAAATGGTAAATTCATTGCCACAGAATGGTATCAAATCAATAATTTATCAAAATCAACACCTTTATTGCTTTCTAATCACAGTTGTGTATGCTTTTATTTTTAGAAACCAGAGGGACGCCCGACTTTCGAAGACTTGCTTCACGCAATCATTGACATTGCTGAGGGTGAAGATGCTTTCTGAAAAAAAGACATCAGCAGCAGAAGTCTGGGAAAGAAGCCACTTTCCAGAGATGTGGCCTCACCCTTTCTTTTCAAAGGCTTGATTCTGTAAGCTACTGGATGCTGCTAAACGGCACGGGGAGCCTGTAACATCTGATCCGCCCCAGCACGAGGAGAGTTTTACATGATGTTGGGAAATGAGCACAGTATCCTCAGCAGTACTCACAGTCTCTAGACTTTCTCTGAAAAGTCAGCGTTGCATAGCGATAAAGTTGAGCTTTTTATGGAGGAAGAGAGAGAATGTGGCCAAAACCCAAGAGCTTCATTTCCATTTGCAGGGTTGGGTCTATGTATATACAGTCCATGGTTTCTGAGTTTCTCTTTACACGGGCAGTAGTGTTAGTAGTGATTTGCATGCTTAAAAATTGAAGGTATCTATAAATGGCTATTTACTGACATTGAAATCTTTCCAGAGATTCTCCAGAAACATTGTTTTTCTTAATTGATGGGTGTTTTATGACGCATCGAGGACACAAAACGTGTCTCTTTCATTTGCACATAGTAGGTTGTTAACAGCCCAGTCTTCAGTTTAGTATGATTTGCATGCTTAAAAATTGAAGGTATCTATAAATGGCTATTTACTGACATTGAAATCTTTCCAGAGATTCTCCAGAAACATTGTTTTTCTTAATTGATGGGTGTTTTATGACGCATCGAGGACACAAAACGTGTCTCTTTCATTTGCACATAGTAGGTTAACAGCCCAGTCTTCAGTTTAGTGTAACACTCAAAAGCTTTACTTCAGACCTGAGCTGTGGTATGCTCCAAGCCGTTCCATGCTGGTTGGTCAACCAGAGACCTCCCACGGTTCATCTTGATGCTACTTGTGAAAAGTAAGTCCCAGATTCAGCACAACTGGCTGTCAGTGTACCATAGTACCTTGTTTTGGATTAATTTTAAAATAATTTATATGCTGTATGTATTGTAAATATATAAATTCCATGCATTTATTTATATAAAGTGTGTTTTCCTCTTGAAATTTGCAAGTACAAGTTTGTCCTACCTTCCCTTACGTACACAACTACATCCATGGGGTTATAAATCAAGGAAAGTAGACTCTCAAGTGTGTTTAAGGAGGGCCTCCTCTTTCTGTCTGTGATCTAACCTTTCTGTTCTTAACAGAAAATGTCATACTACATGTGTATGTAAATAAACTGGATGTTAACTATTGTTTGGAACCAATTACTGTGTTGCAAATAATTCACTGTCAGTTCATCATGAGCCAGACTCATTGTCCCTGTGAGTACGGTGTTATGTATATGTGTGAATACACACTATACTAAATATATATAGTAGTATGAATAACATATTTAAGTGAATTTGGCCATAATGAAATGTTCAGTGCAGAAATGCCTGAACTCCTTAGAAGTTGCATGCTCTGTCCCTTCTGCTAGAGGCTAATGTCTCCTCAGCCTTGCTGAAGCCTTTTTCAATTATTCTGACTCTGTGCCAGTGGATGTGAGGAGTGTTTGCACTTCAGTTTTGCTGTGGCTGTTTCTGAGTCACTCTATTGCCTGTTTTCTCTCTTTTTTTGTTTTGTTTTGATACTTGTGCCCTTGTGCCATGGGCAATAGAAAATAGATTGCACAGAAACTTCTTCCATAAATTTTTCTTTTTCTGCAGACAGGTAGAAAGGAGTATGATGAAGTTTATTTCCAATCAAGCTAACTACAGTTACCTTTAATAACTTAATACATCCCATCACTGTTGCATTTGAGTATTTCTCTAATCAATTTTGGAGATGCTTAGATCTCTGCACTGCTTTGTCTAAACCTTCACAATCAAAAGGAGAGAAAGCCTGTTGTTTTTTGGAAGGAGTGCTTTCCTTTTCTCATGCTATTTCACAGAAAGGCTACAGGCTGTCAGAAAAGATTTAAATGTCTACTTCCTTTTTCTTAATGATAAAGTCTCAGAAGATTACCTCAGTGACACAAACCAACCTGTCAAAGTGAGTCCACACCACTATCTAATCAATACCAACTGCATGTATTGTTAGAAGGGAAAACCTAGGGGTTTATACCTGTAGTAGAAAAAGGAACATGGAAAATTGAAGGTGAGCTGTGCTTGTCTTTCCTTTCCTAACTGCTCCTTTGCACTGCAGTTTCTCAGTGGAGACCCTGCAAAGTATGGCATTGCCAACATTTTTGTCACTGTCATGAGGAATGCTATAGTAGTAAGTAATGTTTTCCTTAAAACACAAATGAAGCATAGGAAAATCAGGAGAGTAATAGTTTCCAATGAACCTTAAGCCTGTTTCTATACAATAACTGTTGTTACTCATTTATATGATAAACCACACCCAAACTGCTGAGTTTTGGCAGTGGTTTCCTCACTGAGGTAAGTGCTTAGACTCCAAGCCCTTGGCCTGCCTCTTCCCAGTACCTGAGGATAATTTCTGCATACCTGCCCTTGGGTTTGATACTTGAGATGTCAGGAACTGTGAGGTTTTTAGATGAAAGTTTTTTGTGTGTTTTTTTTTTTTTTTGAATGTAGCCTTAGATGGTTAATTTTGGAAAGGATCAACACACCTCTGGAGGTAGCTGTCTTGCTGACTCTCCTGATGTCTTTGAAGACAGGTTGAAATACCGCACCATCGCTTTTTCTGGATGAGTTCACTCATCCTTCAGCAACTTCAATCTGTCTTCTCTGTCTTATTATAGCTGAATTTTTTCAAATGTTGAGGTCAAAAATTCATCTGAACAGAACCAGATATCATGAGATTTTGCTGTATTTTTTTCCTTAGAAGAAATATTTAGCCCTGCTGATTGCAGTTTAATATATTTTTTTCCTGTAAAATATGTATCTGGTACTAGAAAGCAGACACTTCTCCCCCTCCCCCTTTTTTTTATTTTTATTTTTTTTAAAACAGATGTCAGATTAGTCTGGGGTGGCTTTTTTTTTATTTAAAGAAAAAAAAAAGGTAAGTAGGCGGAGTCAAGCAGTATTTGTGGTTTACCGTGTTTCGTTATCAGAGTGAAGAGCTCAGCTAGGGCTGTTCTACTGCCCCAGCTGATGAAGAGAGCTTTGCATTTTCATTTGAATATAAGCGGACAACAACCAGACATGATTCTTTCTACCTGTAAGTAAACTGGGCTACGTATGTTAATTTTGCAGTTTTGTTTTGCACAGCGGCAGCGTACTTAGCAAATGAGCTATTTAAATATTGCAGTAAAAATACCAACCAGCTTTCTCTTGTGCTAGCAGACACTTCTCCCCCTCCCCCTTTTTTTTATTTTTATTTTTTTTAAAACAGATGTCAGATTAGTCTGGGGTGGCTTTTTTTTTATTTAAAGAAAAAAAAAAGGTAAGTAGGCGGAGTCAAGCAGTATTTGTGGTTTACCGTGTTTCGTTATCAGAGTGAAGAGCTCAGCTAGGGCTGTTCTACTGCCCCAGCTGATGAAGAGAGCTTTGCATTTTCATTTGAATATAAGCGGACAACAACCAGACATGATTCTTTCTACCTGTAAGTAAACTGGGCCACGTATGTTAATTTTGCAGTTTTGTTTTGCACAGCGGCAGCGTACTTAGCAAATGAGCTATTTAAATATTGCTGTAAAAATACCAACCAGCTTTCTTTTGTGGTGCTCAAGTGATGTCTGTTCAGACTGCTTGTCTTGACTGTGAAAATTACTGCACCAATACGAATCCATTGTACAAAGGGGTTCAGCAAAGCAACTGCTTTTACATATAGACAGGGAGATACTCCCACATACTGTTCTTAAAAATCATGTGCAGTGTAGATGCGAATGTAATGTTTGGTAGAACTAGAGCTGCTTTTCTTCCAATAAACTCACAGGAAAGACATGTCAGATTAGTCTGGGGTGGCTTTTTTTTATTTAAAGAAAAAAAAGGTAAGTAGGTGGAGTCAAGCAGTATTTGTGGTTTACTGTGTTTCATTATCAGAGTGAAGAGCTCAGCTAGGGCTGTTCTACTGCCCCAGCTGATGAAGAGAGCTTTGCATTTTCATTTGAATATAAGCGGACAACAACCAGACATGATTCTTTCTACCTGTAAGTAAACTGGGCCACGTATGTTAATTTTGCAGTTTTGTTTTGCACAGCGGCAGCGTACTTAGCAAATGAGCTATTTAAATATTGCTGTAAAAATACCAACCAGCTTTCTTTTGTGGTGCTCAAGTGATGTCTGTTCAGACTGCTTGTCTTGACTGTGAAAATTACTGCACCAATACGAATCCATTGTACAAAGGGGTTCAGCAAAGCAACTGCTTTTACATATAGACAGGGAGATACTCCCACATACTGTTCTTAAAAATCATGTGCAGTGTAGATGCGAATGAAATGTTTGGTAGAACTAGAGCTGCCTTTCTTCCAATTAACTCACAGGAAAGACAGAATTTTTTTATTTAAAGAAAAAAAAAAGGTAAGTAGGCGGAGTCAAGCAGTATTTGTGGTTTACCGTGTTTCGTTATCAGAGTGAAGAGCTCAGCTAGGGCTGTTCTACTGCCCCAGCTGATGAAGAGAGCTTTGCATTTTCATTTGAATATAAGCGGACAACAACCAGACATGATTCTTTCTACCTGTAAGTAAACTGGGCCACGTATGTTAATTTTGCAGTTTTGTTTTGCACAGCGGCAGCGTACTTAGCAAATGAGCTATTTAAATATTGCTGTAAAAATACCAACCAGCTTTCTTTTGTGGTGCTCAAGTGATGTCTGTTCAGACTGCTTGTCTTGACTGTGAAAATTACTGCACCAATACGAATCCATTGTACAAAGGGGTTCAGCAAAGCAACTGCTTTTACATATAGACAGGGAGATACTCCCACATACTGTTCTTAAAAATCATGTGCAGTGTAGATGCGAATGTAATGTTTGGTAGAACTAGAGCTGCTTTTCTTCCAATAAACTCACAGGAAAGACAGCCTCAGCTTGCACATGTAAAGAGCTTGTCTTTTAAAGTTTTTTTAGAAGCAAACTCTACCGTGGGTTTGTACCAGACTATCGATTTTTGTAGTGCTGTTGAAAACTGACAGACATACCAGACCAGGAGGCTTATCATGTCTTACAGTAAAGATCTGGGTTTGATGGGTGAAGCTGAAATTCAGTTTTGAAGGCAATTCACCTGCTGCCACACTGCAAGAGCAAGAGCTTCTTGCAAAAGATGCCAGCAGAGTGCAAGTCCTGGACATGGACTACAGCGCTTTCAAAATTAGAAGTGCTTTGAGAAATAGTGAATCAGAAAGAAACTCCAAGCCAAGAAACCTATGAAATAATAAAATGACAAAGTGAAAATTATAAAAATTGATCTCTAATTTGTTGCTTTTGTCTTTGATGATACTTCCTCAAGGCTGCAAATTAGTGTGAGTTCTAACTGAAGATAGGAGGAAGACTGCACGCACAAAGGAGTATGAATTGGTTGCCTTTTCAGGCAATGTTATCAACCCAAAGCATACTGCTGGGTGTTGTGGGACTTTATCAGGCCAGTTATTGGCAGTAATGGACCATCTCAAAGGACTGGTGTGTTTTCACTGTGCCTTCTCTGCTTTCCTGGGACTAGCTTTCAGCCTCTCAAGCAAATGGCTGTTCCTGACAGCTGACCAGTCTTTTGCTGCTTCTAGCATCCCATCTGCTCCACTGTGCACAGATAGATTTGTTTTCAGGTCTCTAGGTTAGTTATCAAAATGTCAGCTGCAATTTTTTATGTTGAGTATTTGCCAGGCTAGGACCAACACCAGTTTCCTAGTATTTCCAGTTCATCCACAGGCTTCTCTTGCCATGATATCTCTTCTCGTTTCAAAACTGAGGTCTGATTTTGGGCATCAGAATTCAGTAGGCAACCACGGCTCTGTACTAGTGTTGGGATTGATATTTGTTAACGTGTCACTAGGGAGATAACATGACACTGTTTTAATAACAAGTGTCTTCATCCTAATACAGCCATTTCCAGAGAGGAAAAGACAAGAACAGTGAAACGGGCGATGCTTCTTTTCCTGTGTTAAATTATTTGTAGAATTAGCTGAACTCTGAGGTTGAAAGCTTTTATCAGAAATTGGAAAAATTAAATTCTCTGTACAATTATAGATTGTGCAGAAGATGGCAAATTTGAGATTCAGCAGCTTCAATACTCATCTTATTTGATTTAAGCTTAGGTTTTAAGCTGCTGACTAACTGCTCCATGGTGACATACCTGAGGATCAAAGCCAAATGCGTTTTGGTAGCTTGTGTTTTGATAGAACTCAGGGAAATGTGGGCAGAGAGGCCTAGTGGGGCTGTGGATATTGGAGAAACTTTCCTTCCTGTGCATTTAAAAGAAGGAAAATTTGACCCATTTTTCTGGAAATTTTGGGAAAATTTTTGAGTATGTAGGAAATAGAGAGGCAGAACCTGAAAATAATGACGGGTCCCTAACTATTTTAACAGAATTCCAGAAATAATTTACTGTTAAATATTATTGAATATTTCTTTTGTGAACCTGTATTTCTTCTCTGTGTCTTCTTGCAAGCATTAAGTCCATCATTCATCATATGATACACCTTATTGGTATCTCTGTTCTTTTCAAAATATGGAATCCGAAATTTGATTTCCTTGATGAAGCACAACTCTCACTGACACCATCACTGATTAATTTTTAATTTATGAACTCTTCAATGTGCTTACATGAACTAGGGACCCAGGGGTCAAGGCCTGCTAATACCTGTGTGACTCTAACACCCTTTGACAAGTCCAGAGTGTTTGGCCTAAGAAAAGGTCATTAGTCCAAAATTGAAGGAAACCAGATAGAATAGTTCCATTTATTTCAGTGATTTGACTTAAGGCATAGCAGAAAGCAAAATCAAGAAGAAATATTTAAAACTGAGTAAACTCTAGGAATCGATTTTCAATTTCTCCTTTGCACTTTAAAACAAAGCAATATTTTTGTTCATAAAAATGCAGTGTTTTAAAAATTATTGCTATTTAAGGAAACCAGATAGAATAGTTCCATTTATTTTAGTGATATGACCTTAAGGCATAGCAGAAAGCAAAATCAAGCAGAAACATTTAAAACTATGAGTAAACTCTAGGAATCTATTTTCAATTTCTCCTTTGCATTTTAAAACAAAGCAATATTTTCTTTTGTTCATAAAAATGCAGGGTTTTAAAAATTATTGCTATTTCTTTGTTTGCCTGATGGCTGTTGAATAGAAGAGAGGAGAGAGGAAGGAAGAGCCCGAGTCACAGGAGGGGGTGTTTGGTGGCGAGAAGCTTCAGGCAGGAAACGCAGGCTTCCTGTGGGGCTGTGCCGAGCCCATCGCTCACACGGCATCGCTGGGGCACCTGGAAGCAGCCCTGGGTGTAAACACCTTCCTCAGCCATGAGCAGAAGGTTAAGTTTAATCAAATCACTCATTGAGCCTATCAAAGCTTTCACCGTTTGAAGCGTTGGGCAAGTCTTTCTAAAATGGCGTCACAGAGCAGCTTTGGGCCTCTCTGTAGTGAGTTATGCACTCCAAAAATATTATTTTAATGGGGGGGAGAGAAAGTGGTGTGCAAGAAGCTTACCAGCAACTAGGGAGGATGTAAAATGCATACAGATGCTTTGCTTGAGCTGCTAAAATTCCTATTCATCAGGTCAATGCTTTCTGACAATTCAGTTAAACTAAACCTGGATTTGGCTCTGTGGAGCTGAAGGCCTTTCTCTGTCTGTGTTCCTTGATAACATTTCCTAGCAGACCTGACAAATTTCCACATGGAAATTAACAGTTTTCACTGCTATAATTTCTGCTTTTATTAATTTCTACTGAGTTAATTCCACAAGTGCTCTAGGAGCAATGCCTGGACAAAAGAATTTCAGAAAAAATGATGTTGCCAAGAACAGATACATGAAGACAGGTTTATTTTCAAAGAGCTGGAAATTATCTTCTTTAGGATGGTAAATACCTGCTGGATTGATAGGCTGTGATTTGACACTTACAAGACTCCAATAAGGAGAACAAGGAGAAGCAAACTGCGTAACTGTGCAAAGTTTGTGCTGCTGCTCCTCTGGACCCAGCAATTCAGTTCAGCCTGGGCCTATCTGGCCCCTGGCCTTAGTCGGATTAATCCGAGTCTTTGCTTTTTATGTGCAGAACTTGGTCACATTTTGTAATCTGTAATTGGTTACACACTCTAGCTTTGGAAAAAAAGTCATTCACCAAATGAAGCACCTGTCCCAGGAAGCACTGTAATTGAATCTTTAACTTGTATCTTTCCTGTGGTTTTATGAATAGGACAAGACATTAAATAATACATTCATTTATTGCTAATTGCTTTTAGTACAGTAAAGGCGGTGTCTAACATGAAAAGCATCTATTAATAGAGCAAATCCGAAATTCACTGAAGGCAGAAAGGATTCTTGAGCTTATGCTATAAATTCATTCAAATAGCTGAGCTCATAAAGAAGAGCAAGACAGAATTACATGTCCATAGCATCTGCCCTGAAGCCCTTGCTTTCGTGCTAACAGCCAAATCTTTAAAATCTTCTTAGAAGATCATTCTTACGTCATATTGAAACTCCGCAGTGCTGCTTCCAAATATTTCTGGTAAGTGTTCTATAAGGAGAGCAAGTTGTCTAACGAGGAATAATATGTTTAATTAGACTAGGTGGTTTAATCAGAAAAAGCAGGCTAGCTTTCGAAGTCCATATTCCTTTTTGCACATCCTAAATACTTTATAAACACCGATTAAAGGCAATGACACTGGCTGAAATAAAAGGAACCCAAGAATTTTTTCACCCATGGTCTTGACTGTTTATGAAACACAGAAATGATTATAAAAAGAAATGGAAACCTAACATAGTCTAGGTCAGGGCAGAAACACAATTCCTTCCCAAGACATTTGGGAAAGTTTGGTAAGTAGCATGTAATTTTACACAACCCTTTTTCTAATGAAATTGCCATGACTTCCTCAGAAGACTGTACCTGCAAGACTGCATCGTTGTGCAATATGCTTCTAAGGCACTAATTAATGCTGCTTCAGACACTCCTTAACACTGTGACACTACTCTTGAGTTTATGGGGGTTTTTTGGGATCAAAAAAGCAATGGTAGTAAACCAGAAATAATCCCAGTGGACTTTTTAGAAGTGATTTTCATTCCATGCTTGTTCTCACCTAGAACATTAATAATTGCAACCCTGTAGTAAAACAATGCTAGAGACCATGTTCAGGCAAATCTCAGCCACTATAATTTTAAAGAGCTGAGGGGCAGTTTAACGTACACTGGAAGATTATGCAGCAAATGAATGGCATTGCCCCTGTCTCTTCAGCCTGGTTTCTTTAAAGAAAATTGTTGGTGTCAGCTGGCTTGGGTATTTGTAATTGCTGTATTTTGCATAGCTGTCAGTGGAAACTTTTATTAACCATATGATAGTGCCTTCTGATTAATGTAGGCTCATCAGCTTCCCACGCGATAGGTTCTTCACAGGATGCAACAGTCTAAGGGAAATTGCCCCACGACTTTCAAGATAAATACCCTAACCAAAACACATATGAGACAGGTCTCTTCCTCTTCCAGCTAAGAACTAGTTTTGATCTTACCTTTCTGACATTCTCCCTTCTTTTAGTAGTTTAAGATTTGCCAAATTAGATGCTTTCATAAGGAAAATAATTACATTTTCATTGTGTAGTAAGGTTGCTTAATATTTTGAGAGCTAGGATGCATACTCTCAGCACACTTGGCTGAAACACCGATAACAGGCATTGGCAAAAAGTCTTACAGAGCACCAGAAGGGACATGCTATTTATTCCAGGCTGCATTAAGTCATTAGGATCAGTGAGCCGAAAATGCCATGACAGAAAAACAAATAGAGTGAAAGACACTGGTGGGAGAAAGACATACCTTGTGAAAGATAAAATGACAGAATACTGAGACCTTGGATATTTCAATATTTCAAATAACTTTCTGTAGGCCGCTTTTTGTACTATGATCTCTGTGGCAGAGACAACTCAGGGCTCCTTGGAGTGGGGTATAAAGTTTATTTTCTGCTGGTGCAGCTGAATATGAGTGGAGTTTTGTCTGTGCATGCCTGGCTCTCAGGTTTCCTAAGAGAGCACACATACCTCGCACCCGAGAGCCTGAGCCCGGCCCGCTGATTCTGCTGCCCTCCCACCAGCGATGTGTGATGGTGAGATGGCTCAGGGAACCGACCCAGCAGAGAGTGATTCCCTGCTGGTTTAGCATCCTATCTCTCTTGGCTGGAGATGAGATGAGCAGCAGCGCAGAGGGAAAGAGGACAGGACCATAGCTGCCACAGCTCGGCTGAAACTGCTGTGTGGACACAACTTGGGGAAAGTAGGTCTCAGCCCGAGTAGAAGAGGACCAGAGCAGATGTCAACCATTTATTTAGCTCATTCAGAGCTTCTTAATGCCTTCCACCCTGCTTAATACCATATCCTCTCTGCTACTTATACAATACTCATACAAAATGTATTAGATTGATTTCTCTCTAACTGTACAATGTCCATGATGATTTGTCCAACGTATTTTTCTCAGGATTGTCAACCACTTGGCACCTAAGTCTAAAGCACGCCTTTTTTTAGTACTTTAAACCAGAACATACGATCTAAAAATTGTATCATTACTGAAGGAGACAGTTTGCCACCTCCTGTCCCTGATGATTCTCATCCCTTTCGTTGCACTAGTTAGAGCTTTCCCCGTGGTGTGGTCAGACTGGTACTGCTCTGGCTGACGAGGTCTTTCTTTTCCTTTCTGATGTAGTGAGCTGATTTAACTCCTCACATGGCCTCAGAATTGCTAAGACATTTTAAGGGAGACAGAGCAAAGAGCTGGGGCAGCAGGAAAGGTCTGCTCTCTTTGGTGGATGCAGATTCAGCCTCAATGATTTGCTGATACCACACAACAAGACAGAGCTAATAACAGGGCTAAGCACATAGGATAGTCCTTAATTCTGAAAGTTTTGTAAACAAAGAGGAACACTGAAAATATGTGAAATGTTCTTGTTCACAGATCACACCATCCAGTCTGTTTTCTGCTGTTGCTGCTGCTGCTGCACAGTGCAAAAAAGGTATGTGAAATGCTCAAGCTTTTCAGCAGTTAGGGTGATAAAAATATCTACATATAAAGGACTTTTAAAAATCCCTGCATTTTCAGTAGAACTCCTAATTGTTCATAAGTTTAAAGAAGCTCTACCCTGCATATCCGTAATATGAAGGAAGGCATATATATCTATGAATGATTTTTTTTAAATGAGAAAATCTATAGATATGTATTCACAGAAATATTTCATGTTTTTCAAAATCAGAGCAATGAGAACAAAAATGAACCTGGACCCTGGCACTGGCCTGGTCAGCGAGTATTCAGCCTCACAACCAGACGTTTCCTACACATCTCCTTGGAAGGGCAAGGTAAGCAATGTTTTGGCAGGTGAAAAAGAGAGAATTGAGGTGATGTGCCGCATGGTGGCTCAGTACCAGAAGGAGGAGAGGAGTAACTAACTCTTGAGCACGTGAGGTGCTTCATTGCATAAAAGTTCTAGAGTGAAGGTATATGAAGACTCATGCTGATGTAAATACAGGGTCACAGTGAAGCTTCCCAAGCTCTCTGTCATGGACAAGGTGGTTTCTTCTCCCTCTTCTGGGTTTGGATGATGGAGGTGGAAAGGGTGGAATTGCCCTGTTGGGAAGACTCCAGTTTGCCTTACTCAGCTGACATGGGAAACATCCACCTCACTTTACTAGATCTAAACTGAATAATCTGAGCTTTCAAAGCATAGCCAGGTGCCAAACTAGAACCTAACCTGATGCAAAAGAAAATTATTCTGTTCCTGCCAATTTGCTAAGAAAGTCTGTAATGCCCTCTGTGTTAATTCTCCAGATAAATGGCCAAATTGCCAGACGTTGTAACTCCACTGATTTCAGTGCCACTCTGCCTTTACACCAGCTGAGGAGTTTCCCAGCATTTATACCATGTAGAAGCCAAGGTAGATGGCTTGTTTGTTATTCACTGTACTTTTCATTGTCACTTTAGTTTCTACACAAAACTACTCAAATCTAAGTCTCGCTGTTTTACAAGCGATGAGGTGATAGTGCTTTACAAGGGGAAGTAATGACCACAATGAGTTCCTTTTAGTTAGTGAGATGGTATAATAGCAAGGGAATTAAGCAAGCAATACTAGGGAGAAAGACTAATTATGAAAGATACTTTTTTTTTTCACTAGCGCAAGAGGCAATTGCAGTCAAAGAACAAGCCGTTACCTCCTCTACCTGCCGAAGCCTTGGAAGACTACACAAAAAAACCCAGAGTTATTGCTCTCTATGACTTTTTTGCCAGAGGACCCTCGGATTTACCACTCAAGAAATCAGAAGAATACATTATCCTTGAACAGTATGATCCCCACTGGTGGAAGGCAAGAGACCAACATGGGTAAGAGAGCGGGCATCTATTTCAGTCTCCCTATACAGAAAGAAAAAAAACCCCAAATAACCCCTGTGAAATCAGGCAGATAGAAAGACATGTGCAACAATTTAGGGGCAGGTTTGAAAGTGTTCAGCTATGTACGAGGTGCACAGTTTGACCTGGCAGACTTTTGGCAGTGTTTGGTGCCCCAGAAATGGGTGGGGAATCTAGAACGTGTTGAGAATTCAGAGCTAAGTCCTAGGCTCAGCAATTTCCTGAGCAACATAAGGGCATTTGAGGATCTTGCGAATCACTGGGCTCTGAGCCATGTGCAAATCCAGCTTCCCATACTTCAAATTCTTTACAATGCAGTGTGTATGTGTAAAAGCTTCATAAAGACTGTAGAGATTATTAAGACATGTGCCTGAAAAAGAATCCCTGATTAAAAATTCCTGGCCGGAGCCATGTGCAAATCCAGCTTCCCATACTTTAAGTTCTTTACAATGTAGTCTGTATGTGTAAAAGCTTCATAAAGACCGTAGAGATTATTAAGACGTGCCTGAAATAGAATCCCTGATTAAAAATTCCTGGCCATTTTAGAGAGCTTGATAACTTCAGCTAGGATCCTTTCCACATTTATGGATGTTTCATGTCATTTTCCTTTCTCCTTTGCATTTTCTTCAGTGTATCCTGTACTGTCATGCTGGGAATAGTTATGTGTTACATAATAACTGTCTCCTTTTCATTCAGATTTCTCCTTTAAACTCTTTCAAATGCTTTTTCTTAGCTCATATTTATAGACAGAGTCCGGTGGATTATTATTTTGTATATACATGCAGGCACGCACTTTTTACACTTCACACTTAAAGAAAAAAAGCTTTATATAGTTACAAGGTTAGAAATTAAGGGAGTGGCTTCTGATTCAGAAGAAATGTTATTTTTTTCCTAAATTTTCTTGTGATTTGACTTGAAAATTTTCATTAACATGCCTGCTCTCAGCATTCTATAAATATCTTATCCCAGCTGACTTACTCATTTCAATAGCTGTCACCATCCACAGTTGTGGGTCAGAAAGACCATGTCTGGGACCAAAGGACTAAGACTTCTTTTCAATTCCAATGTTGGGATTCAGTATCTAATAACATAGCCAATACTGCAAGTAAGCTTTATAGTTCAACAAAAGGCAGATGCATATCTTAATCCTATGAATATTATACACCATTCTATAAGAGAGTCATAAAATCATTTAGGCTGGGAAAGACATTTAAGATCATCAAGTCCAACCGTTAACCTAACACTAAACTATGTCCATCAGCACCATGTCTACATGTCTTTTAAATACCTCCGACAGCACCATGTCTACATGTCTTTTAAATACCGCCAAGGGTGGTGACTCAACCACTTCCCTGGGCAGCCCATTCCAATGCCTGATGACCCTTTTAGTGAAGAAATATTCCCTAATATCCAATCTAAACTATCCTCAATATGTCATTTCAGGAATGAAGGTCTAATTCCCAGCAACTATGTTACTGAGAACAAGGAAAGTAATTTAGAAACATATGAGTAAGTACCCTTGAAAATTATAATTGCACTTTATTTTCTAAAAATGGAATGATACATTTAAGTGGTTGATCCTTCAGTCTTTATTAGACATGAACAGATGTTTATTGAAAGCTCCATTTTTTATTTTTATTTTTATTTCTACTCTTAGAATGAACTAACCATTTGGATTTGGAACTATTTGTTCAGGGAATGTTACATGAAGTTACAAACACCAAGTACTTCAACAACATTCACTTGCATAAATCACAATGTCAGAATCCAGATGTTTCCTATTTCTGCAGGCTCACTAGCTAATGTTTCTGTATTCTGATATCTTCCTGTTGTGAACATGTAATTAATTGACTAGAAGATAATTCTGATTACTTCAACCTAATTTACTGGAGAGAAGAGTAAAATTCTGCAAAATTCTAGAGAAGGGAGGCTTGATACATTGAGCAGGACCATACATTTCATCCCAGTTTGGTGTAACATATTGCTGGGTTTTCTTTTGTTTGAGCTCGTACTTAATCAGAGTGAATGGGGAAAGACGTTAGGGAGGCTTGATACATTGAGCAGGACCATAAATTTCATCCCAGTTTGGTGTAACATTTTGCAGGGTTTTTTGTTTGAGCTCATACTTAATCAGAGTGAATGGGGAATGACGTTGTATTCACAGTGATCTCATAAAGTCATTCCAAATTAAGAGATGCTCATATACAACAACAGTTCTATTCAGGTTTTTGGACTGGGAAGATGGATTACTTTTGTGAAACAGCAAAAAATCATTTTTACTGGCTGAAATTAAAGGATAGATTATCTCTTTGTTGCAGGTGGTACTGCAAAAACATAAACAGAAGCCAAGCAGAGTTTCTCTTGCGCCAGAAGGTAACTCAGCTTATACAGAGAGCTAACGATATCTAGAAAGATCTATCAGTAGAGGCATCAAGACCGTTACCCCAGGCAAATTCAAAACTGCTTGGTATGCAGTTTTGAGAGAGAGTACTTGAAAATAAAAAGGTTTTCTGGGGTAAGCGTACACTGCAGACTATTCAGACTTCAGAGAGTTCTAAGTTGTAGCCCAAGCAATTTCAATGCAGATTTTCCGTACTAGATAAGTTGAATAACATGCGGTTTACTGTGCTTATATTTTGTGTGAAACACTGAAGACTGAAATCTGTGCAGTAAGGACGTTACCAAGGTGTCAGAGTTTAACAAAACCCCTGCCTCTTCCTTATGAATAGAGCAAACAACCCATATTGTGTTCCACCCCCTAGCAGTTACCAAAGTGCCTAACTCAGTTAAGCTCATTAGGCCTTTGCTCAAGGACTAACACAGGGCTTGGGCAAGACAGACCAGAGAAGAACATCTCAGATTGAACTGGTTTACAGTATTTTATTGTAGTGATTTGTACAACTTGATTTTTTAATACATCAAAGCATTTTCGCTACTTCACACTGAAGAGTATAATCCACCTAAATTATTTAACTGCAAGAAATTGCCTGGCACTTAGTATTTTCCCTTGGTTAATTTTCTCTTCTATCTACCTGGTTATCAGTTCCCATTCTCCACTGCTTTATCCCCTTCCCAAGTAGTCATATGTATTCCATAGAATTTGGTTATCAGCTGCAAGTCCTATCTGAAGGGAGGATTATTTATGCTCAAAAGGAGAAAATAACTCTACTTGGATTTCTTTTCAGTCCAAAGAAGGGGCATTTGTTGTCAGAGATTCAAGCCAACAGGGACTTCTTACGCTGTCCGTGTATTCACGAGCCAAAGGGTGAGTAGCTCTTGCATGGTCGGGATTTGAATTAAGAGGTGATGGAAGGGCTTTCCTCAAAGTCCTTGGGCTAAATGGACATGTGGTGGACAGGAGCAGGGAACCACTGGGCTGCTGTTCATGTAGAGTTATTCACCCCATGTGCAGAAATGTTGATGGTGGGCAGTGGATCTGGGAGCCAAGGTGCAAATGTTCTGCCGAGACAAGATTAACTGCTCTCATTGAAGTCCTCAAAGAATCTGCTGTGAAAGCCGTGCATCCCACCCATGTAATGCAGGCAATAAGACCTTGCATTCACATCTTCTTGCCTCTCTTCCTACCTGAAGTGCCACAGCTGCCACGCCATGGCACCACAGCCTTTGGCTGCTGCACCAAACTGCTTCCCTTCTCCGCAGGCTCTGCGCACAGTAAATTCATCCCAGACTCCCTGCCCCCAAACTTCTCCTGGTTTTCTCCTAAAATCACCTCACCTCCCCACTGTGCAGTCTAACTTCTGCTGCTGGAGGGCTGTCACAGGACTCACTTTTCTCCCACGTCAGTTGCAATCACCAACAGCCCTGTCTTACCCCTCCTCGAGCTGCCTTATACCCCCTCCCTCAGCCCTCCTACATTCTCCTGCATCAGTGGTGTCTGCTTTCCTTCTCTCCCTCTTAGAGAAAGCCAGAGGTGATCCAAGGCAAAGGGATCGTTGCTACCACCACCCTCTTCCTCTCTCCCTCCCCTCCTTGGAAAGGTGGGACAATCCTCCCCACCAGCCCTGTGCCGGGCAGAAGCTCAGGACTGCAGTAGGGTACCAACCTTCAGCAGCCACCTCCAGCTTGAAATGCTAACTAACTTGACATTTCTTCATTTTGAATACCCCAGAAAGCAGCAAAACGTACAGAAAGTAAGACAGATAATGTGGAGAAATACAGAAAAGTAAACTTATCAAGTAAAAGCTCCAACGAGGAGCTTCTTGAGAAGCAGAAGAAAATGTAATCCCTCAGAATACATGAGTATGTTTTATGTTTTAAGTTTTTGGAGGACACTCTGGTAATGAAGAGCATTTTAATTTTAAAAGTGCTGAATTAGCAGGGACATCTGTTAAAGGCTACAGCTATTTCTTATGGATGCAATGACACTTTTGCAATAAAAAACATGGTGCAATATCTCCCAAAGTTGGAAGAGAGATCCAATCAATAAGTCTTTTTTATTTTTCCCCTACACACTATACCAGCTACACACAGCCATTTTAAGTTGAGAATCGTACCTCAAGTTTTCGGATTTTTCTGTGATTTCTTCCAAAGTGAATGAAATTTAATCAGATTTATAGTACAAACTGTTTTTACTGAAAATTATAACCCTTTGTTGATTTCAGAAATCATAATGGAGATATTCGACATTATCAAATTAAGACAAACCACTTGGGACAATATTACGTAGCAGAAAAATATCTCTTTTCATCTGTTCCTGAACTCATCGAGTATCATCAACACAATGCTGCAGGTAATGCATACAAGCTGATAAGGTACCTGAAAGTAACAGTGGGAAAAATGAATGAACCCAGGGAGTCCTGGGTGAGGGATGTACTCACTGGTACTGCTGGCTCATGAATTCAAAGAAAATGAGTGACAGACACAAAAATAATTCTTGCAATGGGAAACAATCCTCAGAAATCATGCTGGAACCACTTAGGTGGGTGACACAGTATTGTGACACATTTATTCAATATAATTAACATCATGCAAACAAGCAAGGGTATCACTTTGATTGTATGAAAGTAATGATATTTTTTTTTAGTCACGGCCCTATTGAATAGTTTTCCTCCATTTCTTTTCACTGTAGTGTTTTATCCAAACAAGCTGTAAGCAAAAGTTAACATCAAGAAATAAGAAATGAACATCAAATTCCAAATATTTTTGTTTGAGAAGAGCTACGATATAGCATACTTTGGATAGACTAAAATGGAGCAATCAGTCAACAGAATATTGTTGTTTTGTCCCCTACAGGTCTTATCACTCGTCTCCGACACCCGATTGGATCAGCTGGATGTTCCTCACCAGCAACAGCAGGATTTAGTTACGGTAAGTTTTCTGCCTTCTTTTGGTGGAGATGCCTAGGCAAGAATTTCGATCACATTCATGCAGCTAATAATTAACTTGTACCCATGAAATTTCCCAGTAATAAGAAACACATAAAAACCGCATATTCACCAGAAATAGACACTCATTTCCTTGTAAGGTGTCAGTACCAAATGACACACCTGACTCGAGTCCTTCTCAGCGACTGCTGTGGTTCTGTTACAACCATCAGTGCATTTCAGAGCTATCTGGACTTTTCTAAGCGGGCTAAAGACTCAAATATATATTTAATAGCTTTTCAAAGCCTATTTGATTTTTAAATTCTCAGGAAATGGAAATGAATATTATTTATGAGGAAGATTTTCCTTGTAGCTCTGCAAGTTTTAGAAGTAAGGATGAAATCTTACATTCAGGAAATGGAAATGAATATTATTTATGAGTAAGATTTTCCTTGTCAGCTCTGCAAGTTTTAGAAGTAAGAATGAAATCTTACACAGTATCAGAAAACAAGGAATAAATACTAGTTTTGTATATACAGATCAAGAAGTTGGTATCATCTGGCTGATGCTAGGAACCTCCAAAATGGTGTATCTTTCCTGTGAGTGTTCCCATTAATCTCAAGGCTTAACATTCTGAAGGGCAGAGCTCTCGTGGTTATTAGTAGAGGCAGCCAATAACTGTTTCTGTAGCGATACTACTCATCCAGAACTCGTTCAGAGTTCAACACCACATCTGATAATGCCAAAGAAGTTCTCATATGCAATCAAAGCTAAACCCTTGTCTTATCTTTAAGCCTCAGACACTCTTGAATTAAGCAATTTAAACACTAATCACGTTCTACAAGCTGTAAAATGACATTCACTTATAAACACATATATGAGCATGTGGAAATGTTCAGATATTTAAAATTCATGCTATAGCTGATGAACAATTGTGATGTTTTGCTGCATGCATTAACTGCAAATAGCAAAGCACATCTCCTGGAACATGGCTCAGGAAAGCTGACCTGACTGTTGTAACTATTTGGGTTGCTTTTATAGAGGAGTGGGAATTAAACCCATCTGAATTGACGTTCATGAAAGAACTTGGACGTGGGCAGTTTGGAGTCGTTCAGCTGGGCAAATGGAAAGCAACCATCAAGGTTGCCATCAAAACAATCAATGAAGGTGCAATGTCTGAAGATGACTTCATCGAGGAGGCCAAAGTGATGATGTAAGTACAAAAGCTGTTATATCTGATGGTTGTCATTGAGGCAACCAAGAAATAAACATAACCTTATTCCATTCAAAACAAAGAGATGAACTAGTTTGATGGGAATGGTGGATGGGCAGGACAGAAAGGCTAATATAAAGGTCTGAACTGACTGACATAAATGCTCGCTGCACCCATTGCCAGGCTCGCTCTTTAAAGCGTGCACTGCTTTGTGCTGTGGAGCTCAATGGGGAATAAATGTGCTGAAAAACAAAGGTGCTTCTACAACTATTCTTTCATCCATAATTCAGTGCTGCTAGGACCACTGGCAGAGCCCATACCTAATGAAAGCTTTTGAGAAATTATATTGCCACGTCTGCTAATTCTGCAAATTAGGGAAGTATCCCAACTGGCTCTTGCCACAGCCCAGAGGAGAAGAACCCTTGCAGGGTCATGTCCCCTGCCTGAAAGACAGGCATAGCTAGGCCTTTCCATTTCACATCAGCCAAACCAAGCTATGCATTCACTGCATTTATGTGAGTGATGAACAATTACTAATTCAAAGCGTGCACTTCTTGGAGGAAAGTGTAGGCAGAAATGTATTAGATAGTGGGACAACTCTGAGGCCAGTCGAGTGGAATGTTATCAAGTCCTGAAAGTTTTTTTCAAAACCATCATGAGAACCAAAGATCTAGTTACCTGCCAGGGACAAATACTAGCCTGCCTAACATGTGATTTTAAACAGGAAACTCTCCCACCCGAAGCTGGTCCAGCTTTATGGAGTGTGCACACACCACAAGCCTCTCTACGTTGTGACTGAATTCATGGAAAACGGCTGCCTGCTCAACTACCTTCGGCAAAGGCGAGGGAAACTGGGCAGAGACATGCTGCTGAGCATGTGCCAGGATGTGTGCGAAGGGATGGAATACCTGGAAAGAAATAGCTTTATTCACCGTGATTTAGTAAGTCCAACAGTTTTTCTGAAGTTCTTGGTAAATATTGGCAGTATAGAACACGCCACTGCATTTTATAGCATGCTAATGTGCCCTGTAACACTTCAACCCTGCAGGATCTGATAAGTCAATAGTGTTTTCCTGCCTCTAAGTCAAAGCTTTTAAGCTGTTCTTTTTTCTGTGAGCAGCTGGAAAAACTACCTGATAACTGAGAGAAGTCAGAAAAAATAGGGATATCAGCATGGAGCAGGCTGATGTTAGGACATCCTAATATGTTAGGACAAGACTATCACGCAGTGGTCACAACACAACTAAAATTGCAGCCATACAAAAGGTCAGAAACAATGAGGATTTTTTTTATATAAAACAAAATTTTTTTCTAGCTATGTTTTTTCTGCTTCCTACTGCCTTACCTTAATGCTGGGATATCTGGGTGGCTTTTCAACCCTACTCCTTACACACAGGGAAACACAGGAGAGGAGCTTGTTTCCTTACTCTCTGCTTCTTGTTCAATGCTCACATCTGGATGCAGAGAGGAAATCTTCCTGCTCTCCTCCCTAGTTGCCTGAAGAAATACAAAATCCTGAAAATTTCCAAGGAGTTCTTAATTTCTGTAATGAAAAAGTCACACAGAAATTTTAAAAATTCACACTGAGTGTCCTAATGCTACTGTTCAGGAAAACATCTGCTTGCTTAACTAGACTCTGCAGTCTAAAATTTCTTTCACCATGCAGGAATATGTAAAAATATTGCAACTCATACTGCTAGCATTTAAGATGATATAAGCTGTACGGGTAGCTACACAGCAGTGAAGTATGTTCACTGACTCAGAGTCAGAAAGTCACTTAAAGTTTTGAGCAAGACGCTCGTCACCTTTTAGAATGTGACCAATATGAGCTGAAAGAAATTTTTCTTAAAATGCTTTAGCACGGGTTTCAGATGATACGTTTATCTTATCTTCCCCAGGCCGCAAGAAACTGTTTAGTCAACGCTGAGCACATCGTTAAAGTGTCTGACTTCGGCATGGCAAGGTAGGAGGCCATCGACGAAGGTTCTGTGAGTACCTGTTCTCAGTCAGAGGCAGCACGACCTTGACTTAACCTCCCCGCTTGCTTCGCTGGTTTGGGAAATCCCACTGCGGTCCATTTTTGAATTCTGATGAAAACTGTATTGTTGTTTAACTGTTCTACCATGAACTGGTTGTCATGTCCCCTCCTCTTGCTATTGGTGAGCGCAAGACAAAGTGCCAGGTACACTTCAGAAGTGTCTTTGGGCAGAGAAACGCCCAGGGTGCGCAGCCAGAAGCTTGGAGAAACATGTTTCCCAACTTCTCTGAGCAGTGGGGAGGACAGAAAGTCCCTAGGGACACGTTCGGTGCTGACCTTTAGAGGTGGCAGCAGCTGAGTAGGTGGGGAAGGAGGCGGGGGGACCAGCAGGGCGGGCAGGAAGCGTGATGTGCACTCCTCTAGCAGGGAAGTGGTTTTTCTGCTAAGCGAGAGAACCAGCCAAAGATAGAATCATAGAATCACAGAATGGTTA
>NW_015090867.1:713745-740210 GCF_001431845.1 Calidris pugnax | reverse complement strand
AGAATGCCACCTTGTGGCGAAAACTCAAGCTGACTGGCCTGACTGGTTTTAAGCATCTCATTCATGTGGCGAATGAGACACTAAATGCGCACCAGAGCAGCTTTAGGAACGAACAGAGCAGTGTTTGCTCACGGCGGCCATGCAGCACTGTGCAGAGGCGTTTTTGCTTCCCACATAATCCTAACAGTTCTTGGAGAGACTGGGTGTGTTGTGTTCTTTGTGTCAGACAGACAAGAAGTAAGGTGTTTAAATTGCATACAGGAGTTCAATAGTTATTTAAGCTCAAAATGATGCCCTTGTGGTGTGAATAGAATTTACAAAATGAGGCAGAAGTGGTATCACCAGATTTTCTTGTTTTATCATCTACACCCTTATAAAAGTCTGACCTGTGTGCTGGGTAATGGCTTCTGTCAAGACCTCAAAGTCAGGTTCCCCAGTTTTCAAGGCACTTCAGGAAGCTGTTCCAGCAGCCTGCATGGATATTCCAGATGTGACTAATGTATTGATCACTGCACAGGAATTTCTTCCCTGTCGTCGGCGTAGGCATGTCCTTACATTCCCTGGCCGTGTCTTCAGCTGGTGTAGGAGTTGTTGCTTTTTCGTGTCAATTAGACCCCGAGTAACTCAAGGCTGACACCCTGTGGCCCAGAAGGCTTTTTTCTTCCCCAAGATTGCTCTAATTCTTCAAGGGATGAATAACTCCCTTGTCTCTTGCTTTCATTTGACTTTGCCCTGCTTTGATTCTATTTGCCTCTGCTGCAACCTGTGGGGCTCTATTGCATCCTCTTCCTGGTGTTTAGAGCCCAGGAAAGGGGGTGCACTTAGACAGGCTATTGTGCCCCGCGGTTAGTGCTGCAGGAAGTCGGGCTGTGCACTTCTCAACAGCCTTCCCTCCTCTGTGCAGTATTCCATGGGTATTCCCTTGCTTTGCCTTTACTTGAAGCACTTCCAAGCACTTTGCCAGGGCTAGAGCGTCCTTGCAGCAACTGTGCAAGTTGATTTTTAACATTCACATAGAGCTGGACAAAATACAGCCCTGTCTACTCAAAGGGACAGCTTTCATTAGTGGTATCGTTCTCCCTTAGTTAATTTACACAATGAAGATCAGCCTGGTTCCTGCTGGTCCTGCATTTAGAGCAAATGTGGAGGAAATGCTTAGGGGCTTCTGGTTTTCAGCATTTCTGATAATCGAGTGGCTGAGTTTGACCTCCCTCCTTAAATGAAAGCCCTCAGTTAAAAAGTATTTTCTAACAATGTGAGCGTGAAACTCTGCCTGCTCGAGTGACCATGTCCAAAGCACAGCACAGGTGTCCAGATTCTCAGTCCCCTGGCACTCACAAGAATGCAAACTCAGTATTTTCCTTAGGAGCCTGTTTGATTTGACCACGTATTTAGACAGCAGTAATGAACCCCTTGGAGACACTACAGTGCATGAATCCTGAAACAATCAAGTCTAAGATGACAGTGATTTTGTTAGGGTACCATATAATGACTAAAAAAAAAGTGCAAATCCCTCCTGGACTTTAATTCCTGCATCTTTGCCTTATTCAGCCTCAGCCTGAGCAAAATGTGAACTGAAGCTGTGTGAAGGAATTAAAAGAACTTGTGTAATGCCAAAAAGGAAGGTTAGCAGCAATAAACCACTGTCTGCCTCTCTCCTCTGCTAGTACTGATGTGCACTAGTCCAGATAATTCAGATGCTTTTGCCCGAGATGTGCCAATGGGAACTCAGTATCTGAAACTGCTACAGAAGAAAGCCTCTGGGGATGAGCGAGAGGGCAAGAGAAACAAGGCGTTACGTGGCTGGTTCTTCTTAAACTCTGATTTGTGTTCACCTGGATGACCCAGGGCGTCCTGCCTTTTTTATTAGAACAGAGGAAATGATGAAATGTTTGGGACTGGCTTCTTTCTCTCTGAAGTTGTGATTCTTCTCTAAGACAGTGGCTTGACCCGGTAAGAAATGTGAGTTCGGGTGTCCACTGGAGGATTGGGGAGTATCTTGCTCTGGCACCTGCCCACCTCTATGGGTGTGCCCTGCGATCAGAGCAGTCTTGTAAACGAGCGTTCAAAGGGTTGACAAGGGGCAGAAGAAACGCAGCCAGACTATTCTTCTGGATGCACTCATAGAAGACAAAGGGGTATAATAATAAGAAAGCAGCCAGAGTTAATCCATGCTAAAGGTCTTTAATTGAAAGGTACGGTTGCCAATTGATCGGTTTCAGCATCTGAAGCGTCAAGAAGGAATCTCTCAAGAGAGGAGATGCCAGGGAAGAACAGCACTGGGGTTGGCTTTGTGCAGCAGCTCTCGAGCGTCCGTGCTTGGCTTAGAAAGGTTGAAAGCCTTGCTTCACGCCCTTGTTATCTGACAGACAATACCTGAGGTCCACAAGTCTCAGGACATCAAGTACAGTGCATGTTCCATAATTGTATGTATTATGTGATCCTTTAAAAACAAGAAAAGGAAAAAAATAAGTACCATGAGGTCATACCTAGGATGGTGCAAAGTGGTCTTTGCATTCATTGGCAGCCCATAATACCCGGCACATTGCACTTGCATCTGGAATCAAACTGAGCTGTCTCAAGTACCAAAGCAATTAGCAAAGCACACAGCCAGCAGGTGCTGTGTCAGGGTGCAACATCCTATGCCTGATCTGAGGAGCACTTTCTCATGACAGGGTGTGCAGGCAATCAGCTTGCAGTGAGGCTCACAGCACTTTGCTGGTGCTTCAGGATTAACTCCTCCGAGTCAAACCTGGTTCCTTTCCATGCATTTTAACAGAAGTTCTTTTGGTCCCCTCCATACAGGCAATTCCATTGCACATGATCAGGATATGAACATGGCACCCACAGCAAGGCAGCTGATTTCTACTGGTCTCCATAGCCATGGCTGGCCTTCTACAAGACTGCATTTTATTGCTCTGAGCGAGCAATGGTTTTAATAATCACTGTAATAGACAAACCTCTGACAAACCCACCGGGAATGAAACCACTTGCCTTACAGAATCACAGAATCTTCATGGTTGGAAGGGACCTTTGAGAGCATTGAGTCCAACCAATCGAGGCCTTAGTATTGTCAAACCTCAGTGTTTGGTGGGATTCCCCCTTAAACTTATGGGCAATCTCTGAACGGAAGGACAGGGGTTCTTAGGACCACCTTTTTTCTTTACCTTGGCACTAGAGGGGAGGTCGATCTGCAACATTCTGGGCAAAGCTTAAGCCTCCTTAAACTTTACTGACAGGAGTGGGAAGGGTTTGGAGGAGATCATTTATGGAGGTTGTGACTCTAGCCTGTTCCAATGCTAATCTGCAGAGACACTGCACCCTTTCCGCAGCTCCCCAGGTTCTTGATTTGTGCCCGTCTCCAGTTGGAAGAGCAGCATTTGTGTGTTATTCCCCAAGGGGAAGAAATGCCTGGTTGGCTACAGACACAATTCATTTGCTCGCACTCACCGTAAACTTCGTAAGTCAGGTAGGTGGTGAGTCCTCTGCACATAGCGACGATGTCTGTTCCGTAAGAGGTGAGGTCACGGACGGGGCTCTGGACGACGTATGTGATCTCCTTTGTAAGTTGTCCTTGACCTTTCAGGCCCTAAACATCAAAGAACATCATTCAGCAAGATCAGTGCCTCAACCCCTTCAATGCCATGCGAGTGCCTGTGCTAGGACTGTAACTTGGAAGTCTCTTTGTTCAGCCATCTCAAACAGGAACCAAGGAGGGCAGTAGCAACATTGGGCACAAAACAGTCACACTAAAGCTAATTGCAATGCTAAACAAAAATGGAGGCCTGAACAATAGCACCTGCAAAGCAATGTTCCAAAATGAAAAATGCCATTTTGTATTGAAATCTCTCAGAACTATTTATAGCTATTACTATCCAAAAATAATTAAAGCCATTGAAGGTTTCTGACTGTTTCTTAGCAACCCACGGAGATAAACTGCCTCAGAGAAAACGTAGCTGGGAGAAGGGGGGAGTTGCTGCACCTACTCTCTTTCTTTTGAAAACCATTCCCACGGCAAATTCTGAAGCCACGGGACTGTTCAGAATAACCAAATCCTGCCACTTGTGAAAATCTCATCCTCTCAAGAGAGAAAAAGCACAGTTACGAAACAGCTTGAAGAACTCCAGGGTAAAGACACACATAGGCAGGAGTTTTAGAAGGACTCCGCGCTCAGACTTCCAGAGAAGGCAGTATCTACAAAAGGTTAGTAAGCTGAATGCCAAGATCAGTTTTAAGATGTCGGTGCTAATTCTGTGGGCTTGTAGGGTGCTTAGTTCTTTTTCAAAAAGTTTGGAAAGCTTAAAAGCTTATTTAAACTTTTTCTCTCATTACTGGATTATATGTTCTTCCTCAACTAGACGTGCCCAAAAATCTATGGGATCATCAGCCTTCAAAGTCTGTGAGATGATGAAGAGTACCATGCCAAATATCTAAAATCTTCAAGCATGGAAGAGTGTTAAAAAGCAGTCCATCTAAATAGCCTTTTAAAACATTATAAAAATCATCTACGTGATCTACGGCCTCAGAAAAAACCAGGACAACCCTCCTCCAATGCTTCACACAATCACAGAATTGTCTAGGTCAGAAGGCACCTTTGAGATCATCGAGTCCAACCATCACAATCAATATGAAACTTCATAATCAACGGTGTGATCTAAATGGCTTGTAAATTAGGTGTTGGTTTAAAGGCTTTTCAAAATGACAGTGTTTCTGACATCCGTTTACTTGCATGGCCGTACAACTTTGCAAGTAACGGCTCCTTTTTCACCTTACCATGTTCTGCTCAGCCTGGAAGATGAGGGAATCAAAGCGAGGTATCACATTTCTGTTCATTACGGAAACGTAGCAGGTTCCTGTTGACTGCACTCTGCTTGCGATGTAGCCCTGCAAAATAAAGTTATTGACAATAAGGGACTCGGTTTTTCAATCATGGAGATTGGAATAACATCTGTCTATTAAAAAGTAATAAATGCAGGTAGTTTTGACCCCAACACTTGGTCTCCAAGTGGTAAGGAGAAAGAAACAAGTCCTGTATTTTGCTCAGCTTTAGTAGAGCTGGGCACCTGGTACATTTTCTGAAAACGCACGCTCCTCGCCACTCACCCGGTTGTAGTTCCAAATGGTTTTCCATGATCCCTGGCTGCTCCTTTGCTCGATGGTTGCCACGCGCCAGGCCTTGTTGATGGTCAGGATTTGGAAGCCTCCAACAACGGTGAATTGCTTGGTTATGATTTGCTGGGTTCCACCCACAAAGTCACCTCCACCTATTATCTGACCACCAATGATCTGGTCATTTCCACCCGTTTGCTGCAACTAGAGAACAAAATTAAAGAACACTCTCAGACTTTCAAGTTAGACTCAGTTATCTCCCCAGAGTTTCAGAAAATTGCTGAATGAACAAGAGCATGAATGCTGCCCCCAGGGAGTGCCTCTACTGACCACCGTCTTCTCAAAATGACAACAGAATAGGGCTGTGGCATTCTGCAGTAGCCAAAAGAATCTTTGTAATAGATTCAATGAATAATTTCTGTGTCTTACAACCGTCTCCTGGTGCTTTTAGAGTTTTATGCAGGAAGCTTTAGATTCCTGTTGTCCAAAGGGATGGGGAAAGAAGCAAGGAGAATTCAGAAAGGAGGGAATCCAGAAACAGCAGCAACATGTGCGTAACGTGGTCCCTATACTCACGTATTCAGCAAGGGATGGAGTCAGCAAGAGTCCAAGAAGGACGGTAGCAACAATCTGAAATGAAAATCAAAAACACAACTGTAACTGCAGACCTGGCTGACAAATCTGGCTGTGAGAAAACCAGTGCCTTTTTCCCAATCTGGTGTTGGAGTGTACTCCTTGGATCCGTTTTTGCTTTCCTATTGGAACTACACCTGTCACCTAAAGTGAGTCATCCTTGCTTTATGCTAGAATAATGCAAACCAGACACGTAGGAGGTTACTTCTTTAAGAGCCAAATCTGAAGCTCCTTCTGAGACCTCTAGAGTCACATACAGATCCTTTACAAGGACGGGGAGAAGGAATGTAAGTGTCTTCTAGCTCGGCATTGCAAGGAAGTGGTTGATCCATCAGTGCAATGCTCCGGTTTTGCAAGAGCATTGACAAAAATGGACATGGATCAGGCTTCCTGCACCTGGAACAATGGCTAGCTAAGCCTTTAAAAGAATCCTTACCTCTCCATCTGATTAGGTCAGTAGGGTCTGAACTGCTCACTCTGGAGGAGGAAAATCTCCCCAGAGAACCCCTTTTTGCTACAGACAGACATAGGCACTTCTGAGAGAGAAAGGCAATGCTTTTGAGTGAAAGTTTTAGTTTCTAAGGAGAAAAAAGCACGCGTACTCACAGTGAGTTTCATCTTGACTGCAGAGCTGATGCTGGTGCAGGTAGAACGAACAAGGCGAACCCTCCACCTTATATACGTTTTCAGAATGAGGTGTGGAACGGTTAAGTGTTGCCATAAAATTATTTTGTCATTTGCATCCCTGTCCGCCTGTCACTGAAAAGTATTTCCTGCTGGAACTACTTCATAAATACGGGGATTGTACTTTGCAAAATTTGACCTTCCAGAGTCTGATGATTATCGGATAAGAATCCATTTGCCATGAAAAATTAATCATGCTTGCTAGCAACCTTCTGACATGTACTAATTGCTTTTGAAAATTCACCTCAAACTTCAGACCAGAGGTAGCCTGCGGTTTAAAAGAAAAGCTTTATGGTAGACAAAATACAAAATAAATAAGAGCCTGTGTACTTTCCCAAATGTACTGTATGTTACCATGTAACCATAGGGCCCACCAAAATATTTGGCGCAAATACCCCATTGCCACTGAAAATTGTTTTACAATAAATCGTCAGTTCAAGCTGAAATGGGACATACACCTGCGGGTCTGTGGGTGTCCCTTTGTTCTTTTAGGTGGCAAGAACCTTTTTTCCTCTCCTTGCCTCAGCTGCTTTGCTGTGGCGACACAAATACTTACTGAAAGGAGTGACCGTTCGGTTAGGGAGGTTTTTGAGTACTTGGTCTTTGTGTCAAGTTGGTCTTTTCTTTCTGTGTGCACCCCGAGTCTGTGGTGGGTAAAGATTGCAAAATTACTTTTCAACTGGAATCCAGCACATTATTAAGAAAAGGAGGGTGTTTCAATAGATAAAAATCACTCCTGAGCAGTGCTGCAAGTGCAGTATTAAATTGCATCTGGTCTCAGGTGCACTGAGTTGAGTCTCCAAGTCCAAAGGGACACTTTTGATACATACCGTTATGCCAAACGCTGGTTATATTCCTGGCTCTGTACAAACTTGCATGGATTTCTGTGAAAAATGTCGGCCTGTGCGCCACACAAACCCAAACTGAAAAGAAACGTGCAGAAAACTCCTTGGTGGCCTGACAGGAATTGCCCCCTTGTGCTGAGGAGCGGGCGTGAGGGCTCTGAGGCGGGGGAAGGAAGCAAAAGGGCGGGAAAACCCTGCTGAGGCGGCGGCGCAGAGCCTGGGCCTTTAGGCCACTCCAGCTTTTTGATTTTAAAGTTGCTGAAGTATTTTGTTTCCCAGAAGACTGGCGTTGGACCAGCTGTCGGTATCTCAAGTGAGAACATAGCTTTTTAAGGTGTTTGGTTTTTTTAAATCCCTCACATTTTGGGTTTTATCAGCATCCTGAATTTGTCCTGAGTAGGTGGGGGTATTCAAATACATCTTTGGTCACAGGGAAAATGCTGTGTAATGTTGAAAAGGAGCAGAGATTCTCTCCAGAAAGTGCCAGGCAAGTTGGGCAGGAACTTGGAATACGGTCAGCATATGGCTGCTTTTCTTTGAGGGGCTCACCTGGTTTCGGGTGCGGTTTTGCTTTGGTTTCAATGTCAGGAAGCTACTCAAGACCCCAGAACCGTTTTCCTGAATAGAAGAGGCTGCTGCGTCCTTTCTTTAGAGTGACTTTTGACTGTTCCTGAAGGGGTAAAAGTGTCCTTTGGAGCAACTCCTTTCAAACTCCAACAACAGGGCCTCTGAGCCAGGAGGGAAGGTCAAGGTCTGGTACTTTCCAAACAGATGGAGTAACTGATGTGAATGTCTTGAGATAAAGGAACTAGTCCCAGCCATTTTGCCTTAGGTTTGTCCTATCTCTGGTTTGATTCTTTGATCTGGTCAACTGTGCTTTTGATTGGTGAGGGTTTGCTTTTTTGCTTCCTGTGTTGAACATTTTTCAGACAAGTACGATCTGTATTCAACTCCAAAGATTTAATGCACTTATTAATTGTGTTACTTGCAACTTGATTTCTGGGTTGATGAGAGCAATAGTGCATGTGTCTCTTTGTACTTGGCCACATTGCATTGCAACTACACAGAGCTTGAATGCATTTTCTGTACGGGCACAAGCTTTGGAGTATGTTCCTTGAGATAATGAAGCAGTTCATTCTGGGTGGAATTTTGTGAGGACTAGGTCATAGAATCATAGAGTCATAGAATTGTCTGGGTTGGAAGGGACCTTTAAGATCATCGAGTCCAACCACCAACATAACTCTGATAAAAAAAACATCACTAAACCATGTCTCTAAGCACTATATCAACCCATCTTTTATATAGCTCCAGGGTTGATGTCTCAACCACTTCCCCAGGCAGCCCATTCCAAGTCATAATAACCCTTTCAAGGTAAAAATTTTGCCTAATATCCAATCTGAGCCTGCCCTGGTGCAACTCAAGGCCATTTCCTCTTGTCCCATCGCCTGTTCCTTGGGAGAAGAGACCGACCCTCCCTGGCTACATCCTCCTTTCAGGGAGTTGGAGAAGGTCTCCCCTCAGCCTCATTTTCTCCAGGCTGAACACCCCCAGCTCCCTCAGCTGTTCCTCACAAGACTTGTGCTCCAGACCCTCCACCAGTTCTGTTGCCCTTCTCTGGACCCGCTCCAGCACCTCAATGTCTTTTTTGTGGGAAGGGGCCCAAAACTGGATGCAGCCCTTGAGGTGGGGCCTCCCCAGTGCCCAGTACAGGGGGACCCTCACCTCCCAAGTCCTACTCACCATGCTGTTCCTGATACAGGCCAGGATGCTGTTGGCCTTCTTGGCCACCTGGGCACACTGCTGGCTCATGTTCAGCCGACAGGCGACCAACACCCCCAGGTCCTTTTCTGCCAGGCAGCTCCAGCCACTCTGCCCCCAGCCTGGAGCGCTGCAGGGGGTTGTTGTGACCCAAGGGCAGGACCTGGCACTTGGGCTTGTTGAACCTCATCTCGTTGACCTTGGCCCATAGATCCAGCCTGTCCAGATACCTCTGCAAAGCCTTGATACCCTCCAGCAGGTTGATACTCCCACCCAGCTTTGTGTCATCTGCAAACTTACGGAGGGTGCACTCAATCCCCCCGTCCAGATCATTGATAATGATGTTAAAGAGAACTGGCCCTAACACTGAGGCCTGGGGGACACTCTCATGACTGGCCGCCAACTGGATTTAACTACATTCGCAACCAGTTAGGTCCCTAAGCATCAAAGAGGCAATCCCAGAAAACAACATTCAGAGAAACCAAAGCCCTGCTGAGAAACTGGTCATCGGTTCTTGGAGCCCTTTCTCCTCTCTGTGGGCCAGGAGCGAGTGCTTCTCCCAGGCAAATGATTTGCCCTCTCAGCACTGTCCTTCACTGTCCTACCTGGTGTGCTTGACGTGGTGCAGGAAAGGGTTTATCAGGCCAAAACCTCTTGTCCATGTTAGAAATGATGCAGGTGTGTTTTGAAAATACCTTGGTTGCTACGTAGCCCTGTTGAAATAAAAAAAAGCTTTTTGTTGCAAGCAATATGCAGTGGAAGATAAGCAGATTGCCAGAGAGAAGCCCTGGTTAGAAAAAAAGGCTTTCTCCAGTCCAAATAACGATAGGGAAGGAAAATATTGTTTTTTTCATGTATGTTGTCTAGGTGAACGTGTCATGGAGGCTGAGGAGAGACTTTGGGAAAAGGTAAACTGCCTTCTCCAGTAACGCCACGTGTATGATACGCTGTAGTGCTTGGGTCAGGGGAAGGAATCCACTGCCAAGAGCATCAGTGCAGCAGAAACCATACAGTAGTGAAATGGGACCATTCTTCAGCATCTCCTGTAGAATGTTGTTAAATTTTGTTGAAGCTTAGGTGTTTTTCCAAAGGCTTTTGGTCATTTCCCCATTTTTTTTGAGCCATGGTGGTGCCCACTTACAGTTGTGTCGTCCCAGACAGATTTCCAGTCCTCCAAGCCCTCCTTTGAGTGGGTGCTGACCCCGGTGTCAGTGAGAGAGCGGTGCGAGCGCTCACCATGGTGCCCCTGCAAGTTGTTCTTGCCGTTCTGATTTTTGAGAAAGAGGAAAGGAAATGAGGGTTTGGCTTTGTGGATTTGGCTCAATAAAGCAGTGGCTGCAGTGACCAGGTCTGGGGAAATGTTTGCTCTTGGAGATCTGCTTAAAGGGGAGCTGCCTTCTGGCCTTAGAGGGGAGGCTGGGAAGCCATCAGTGTTGTGTCAAGCCTTACATTCAGGCTTTATCTCGCCCTGGTTTTCATGTGTCTGAAGCATCCACCTTAGGCAGACAGACACACTTTCACATTACGGGATGTTCAGCATCAAGCTTGCAAGAAAAATTTCTAGGAGAAGTAAAATAGTTCCTTATCGTTCTTTCCCCAGCAGGAACTGCAGGCAGAGATTTACTTGGAGTATTTCACTGTTTCTGTCCCCACACTCTCTTTCACAAGTGTTCATGCTAATCTCAAGACAGGCTTTGTCAATTTTGTATGTAGGAACTGTCCTTTTCTCTTCATATATCAAGGACTGAAATATGGTCTTTCTTTTAAGACAAATGCAGTTTCCTGCTACGTGTCAGCTTTTAAACACAGCTTGTTTTTCTGAAACATGTTTTTCAGAGGCTGCAGCTAAAGACACTAGTTCTTATGTCAGCAGTGTCTAGTTCGTGTAGCTCTGTACTTAATCTTTTGGCAAGAGCTAGAGCCAGGAAAATTCCAAGAAGAGAAGCAATCACAATCCAAACTTCACAGCACTCTAATATTGTGATTGCTTATCTTGCATCAAGCTATGTCCTGTCTTAAAAAGTTTTTGACTTCCAATTTAACTTTTTGTTCTTTTAGCGCTTTTCTGAAAAGTATTTAAATATGCAGAATATTTTTTCTTAAACAGCTTACATCAGATCATCAATTTGTATAAATTACTCTTAACCTCAGTAGTATACTTTGCATAGGTATGAAAATCACAAACACATTCGGTTTTAAAATATGTCCAGCCCCAGTGCAGTAAAATAGTTGGAAAAAAATGGTCTGAAATATCTTGGTTCAGAGAGTGAACTTTTCCAGCTGAGCATGCAATTTCAGATGTGGAGCAACATCCCTGTGTGTGTGCAGCTATTGAGAAGAGTTAGACTGTGGGTGCACAGGACAGCTCTGTACTCGGAACAGAGCAGAGATGGGATTTGAGCATCCTCACAGGAGATCTCCTGCCTCTGAATGCATTTAACTTAATGGCACATGCTTTGTGTTCACAGAATCATGACAGATTTCATAGGGAAGTGCTCTGATAAGAGGAGGCTTTGATACCAGCTTGATTGAGTTCATTACACACGGGAAGATGAAAGAAATCTTGTTATGGTAACTTAAATGTGTATTATACCAAGCTTTAAATGACGAAAAAAAATCAGAACCAGAAAATAGATGCCTAGAAATTGTAGCAACACTTTGTACATATGTGGCAAAGGACTTGGCCTCATATTCTATCCGTAGCTGACACCATCTTTTCAATCAACGAAGGTGGTAATCTTGCTGTGTTAAATATGTTAGGTCTGTTCCCAGAAATCATGAAGTTGGTTCTAATCAGAGAAATTACTGAGTTGTTATGTAATTAAAGGTGAAACTCATGAGTTTGTGGCTATTGTTGTAATTCTCCTTCAGCAAATGACTGATTTCACATGTTGTTCTGCTCTTACGTGGGCCTAAGCACATTGGTGCTCAGGAAAGCAGGAGCTTGTGCTTCCTGGGTGTTTTTCACAAGAACTGAACATGCAAAGACATAATGACTAATAGAAAGTTAATTCAAACTTTAGTTTAAAAGCATTTAAAACTTAGGAAACCTTTTTGTTTTAGCTTGTGCTGCCTGAACCCTTTTAGTTTCCTGCTATGAAAGGCTTATTTGACTATTTAAACCTACTCTGAGTATTTCTGACATATCTGTAATGTTAGAAACAAAGAATCTGTTGAGAAGAAGGGACAGAACGAGTTTTCAAGGGGGGGAGGGTAACACCATTCTAATCAAATTAGTCTAATCTAACAGCACTTGTCACAATTTGATATCTGTATTCTTATATTTTGCTTAGCAGCACAGTGTTGTTACACTTGGGATAACATTTTCCGTGTGGAGTTAGGTGGAATAAAGCAAATGCATGCAATCTCCTTTTCTCATTGAGGCCTGTTTGCTGGAAGAGATTACTACAGAATCTTTCACCCTTTTTTCTGATGACTGAGATTACAGCAATGTGTTGTCTATTAGGTTGAGTTCTTGTTTTATGAGATGGGAAAGGGGCTCCATTATGACTTTGGGGTAGAAGGTAGAGTGGGATTCACCAAGATACCAGCATTGGCTGATGTGGAGTCACTGATGAGGAGCCCAGGCAAGGTCATAGTCCCTGGAGAATACTGCTCATGGCAATATCATGCTGTCACTGACATTGTCATAAAATCCAGAAAGCAGTGGAGGCTTTAAAGAAGGAATGGCCATCCTGCTCTTTTTGTTTTGTGACCTTGTGTGATGCACACATCCTCTGGAGAACGTGCCACTGCTTTGTATGCAGGGGAGGCTGGCATTTACCCAAATTGTCTTGTGAAGCACAGTTGTTATTCCTAGTTATGTCAGTAAGCAATCAAACCAGAGCAGCCCATCTTATTAGGGTTTTATGAATGTATTAGGTAGAAGAAATGGCTGAAGAATCGGTCTGTCCAGTGGCTGGCACTTAGCCCAGCATAACATAGATATTTCTTTCCAGGATTTGTCTGCAGACTGTCAGGCTGTTAGAGATTATATTTTGGAAGACAAAATGCAGTTTGTATGAATGAATAGCAGACTTATTCCTGATGACATTTAATTCTGGACAATACCCTGTTAAGTATTTAAAAAATGGAAGCAACAAGAGTGTGAACTCCTCATGGGTGTAAGCCAATAAATAATAGCCATTTAGAGTGATTGATTTTTCAATAGAATGATTGATTTTTCAAAAACTGACTTAGTACTTTTAACCTATCGAGGTCAGGTTATCTGTGCCAACCCAAAATTCAGATATGAGGCTTACCACAGTGTGGCACATAGATATGGACTGTTCGGGTCACGAAGAAAAGTTCAATCACGTGTTCCCACACCTCCAGCACAATATAAAAGTTGAAGGTCTCTGTAATTTTCTTGCATTCTTACCTTCTGCAGCCTCTTGTTCTTATCTGAAAGAAAAATGAACAGACTTGTAAGTATATCCATTTTTATTGAACTTGTATTACAAAAAGTTCCTTATTTTTAAAAGCAAAGGGATAGAGAAGATGATGCTGGAGTAAGTGGTACAGTACTGGGACTAATATGATCTGCATATCGTTATGGTTGTGGGATTATAATAACCATCTATGGATCTGTGTATGCAATGCTTAAATTCTTGTTCTGCTTTTTCAGTTACAGCCAAAAGAGAGCCTAAATGCAAGAATTTTACAACAAAGAGCTATAATTTGTTTTCAGCTAATACACGTGTTAAGTGGATCATTTTTCAGACTGATGCTACAGCTGCTTCCCTCAGTTCAGGAACTGTTTGGGGGCTTTTATGGCACTGCCTGGTGTTTCTGCTGAGTGAGAATGCTTATTCCTTTCACAGGCTGCCGTCCTCGTTTTGCTGGGAGTCTTTTGGACTCAGAGCTCTGCGTTGGAGGTGAGTAGGCTGAGGAGTCTGGTAGTGCAGGTACTCCTTGGAAATGCATGAGATTCCTGGGCAAGGGGTGAATAGAGTAGGAAGGAGATCACAGAAGCAGCATCAGCCAAAGCGGCAGCTGTGTGCACCTGCATAGTAACAAGGAATTTGGGAGGGCTTAGGTCCCCAGAGCTCAAGCTAAAATCCAGAGCCTGTTGCCATCTGCTGCCAGTCCCTGCTGCCAGACATAATGACTGGGGTGCCCACATTGTTTTTCCTTGGGCTGAAGTGAGGGCCTGTCCCCTCCTTTCTCAGCCTGACTCATTCTTGCATGGTTTATCTCCACCCCAAGGGCCTCCTGGACCTGTGAGGGAGCTGTTAAGGGATTTAGAGTTCACAAAAAGCAATCATGCTTGTTTATATGGAAGAAAGCATTTCTTTATATTGCAGTTGATAAACGTTGATTTTGTGTTTTTTACCATAGACCTTTGCCCTGCAAGAACCTGGCAATGCCCCTGTAACTATAACTATCGACAAGGAGCACCACGTTATTGAAATTCATGTGCGTTCTGGACTGTACTCCTCTGATACCATCATTGACTACGCGCGTGTAAGTAAATGCCAAGACTTAATCTCTGAGGAAGTTTTTAAACTTGGAAATTGTTTTAATGTATATCACCATGAGTTGTAGTGAAAGGCTGTTTCTTTGAAGACTCACATCACTTTTCCTCCTCTTTGTTTCACCCATATCATTGCTTCAATGGTGCAGTTTCAAAGACTTGTAATGAATTCCTTGGGCTGAAGTGAGGGCCTGTCCCCTCCTTTCTCAGCCTGACTCATTCTTGCATGGTTTATCTCCACCCCAAGGGCCTCCTGGACCTGTGAGGGAGCTGTTAAGGGATTTAGAGTTCACAAAAAGCAATCACGCTTGTTTATTTGAGAGAAAGCATTTCTTTATATTGCACCTGGTGCCAGCCAGATAATGAACAATGATTATTTTTTTTTTACCTGTAGAGCTTTTCCCTGCTAGATCCTCAAAATGACTACGTCGCTGGAACTATGACTATTGACACTGACAAGCGCGTTGTTCTTGTCCATGTCCGTTCTGGCGTGTACTCCTCTGATACCATCATTGACTATGCGCGTGTAAGTAAATCTAAGAATCTGCCAAGACTTAATCTCTGAGGAAGTTTTTAAACTTGGAAATTGTTTTAATGTATATCACCATGAGTTGTAGTGAAAGGCTGTTTCTTTGAAGACTCACATCACTTTTCCTCCGCTTTGTTTCACCCATATCATTGCTTCAATGGTGCAGTTTCAAAGACTTGTAATGAAACCCATGGTGGTGGCTGATGAAAGTGAACAGAAAGTCATTGACATTCTCAGCGAGGTCAGAGTTGAGAATGGGCAGCCATTGCTCCCGTATAGCACGTGTCACAGAAGTTTGTCATAAAAAATCCTTCCAGTCCGATGGACAGACACTAGTGTGGGCAGGCTGCTCCCATTCCCCAAAGGGGACAGTGCCAGAGTCATTCTGCAGTAGTGGCCTGTGTAGCCACTTGGTGTTGCTTCTAGGTTGTCCTAAAAATTGTAGGGAGAACCAACTAATATTTGTGGTGGCCATTTTCAATTAACTAATTAACTAATTAACTATGGTTTTTCTAATCACAGGGATATATTGCGATAAGATTATTCTCACGAAATGCCTGCTTTATCATGAAGAGAAATAAGGAATACATCCCAGATCTGCAGGAAATCCAACGCCTGGCTCTTGAGAAACAGGTGACTGCAAGAAATCTGTCCAGTGTACAAGAAAGGCCACTGTGCAGGAGTTGCATGGTGTGACGGGAGCCCTCCAACCTGCCTTTAAGAAGGGCTGTTCTTAGGAATGTCTTTTACTGTGTTAGCAATGATGAAGCAGATCTGACAAGACAGAACTTCAAGGGAAATTCCTACAGAACATTATTGTAAGATAATGAGGAATCATGACTCCACCCTGTGGTTTTATAATGGACAATCATGTGTCCTTGAAGTGCTGGAATTTGACTGGTTTGGGGTGATTGCAATATGAGTTCAGGCAGGCTTTTTCTTTTTTCATTGTCCTGCTGATGTGTTGAGCTTCACATAACTTGAAATAATTCTGTTTGCAGACCAGAATTTAGCAATCCATTTCCTTTGAGCAGACTTTGACTTTTCTGTTTCGGGCAAAAGTTTCCTGAAGGTGGCTGGAAGTCTTGGCTGGAGATGGACTTGTGTTCTGGACCAGTTTCTGGCAGCCTAACAGTAGGGTGTCTTCAGCAAAATTGACTGCACGTTAACAAAGCTTATTATGGTAGTAAACCAGCTCAATTTTGCTGTGTTGGCAAAATTAGTATCTAGTGAACTTTGAATAGATTGAAAATCTTTATTTTCTTTAAAAAGATGTAGTTTCTGTAGCCAATGCTTTGTGTGGGGTAAAGGAAGGTGACATTTCGCTTTGGGATTTTCTCAAAGGATGTCTTAGTAGAATGAAACCAGATCTATGTTACTGATGATGTCTAACATTTTCTTTTCAGAATATGAATAATATGAACACAGTCCGCTCTCAAAAGAATCTGTGGTTGCAGTATCAATCTGGCAAATCTGCGCATGGGAGTGACAAGGACTGGATTGTCTATGGTAAACCCATTGAACAACTCTGCACAGCTCTGCCTCTCTACCAGCTTGCAGATACCCAACGTAAGTCACAAGATCAGAACGTTGTGCTTCCAGTACAGTGCATAAGCTCCTTTCTGTCTTTTAAGCATTAAGTTCACCTGTGATGTTGTAATATATTTACTGGTTTGAGAGAGGAGAAGTAAAGTACTTAGGAGGATGGAAAGGGTAAGGCTCCAGGGCGCTTTGGAAAATCCAGGGAAGCACTGCTTTTCATTGTTAGGCATCTAAATATCTAGAACAGATATTCCAGAGTGGTTTGCCTCTTGTCTGAGGAAGCCACTGTATACCAGCTGTACGCAGCTTGTGCCCCAATGGGCCCGCAAGGCATCTACTGTGTGCCAGCACGCTGCCTGCTGTACCTAAGGGAAAGGAGGGCCATAAAGGTCATTGAAAGCTGTTCAGACATTTCCCCCTTTGAGTTACATCACTGAAGTTTTACACAGCATCCACTGAGACCAACAGGAGCCTCCAATACAACCATGACTAGGGATTGAAATTTGTGCATTTAACAGACTTGCTGGATATGGGGATCTTGTCACTGCTAATATCTTTATTTTCTTGTTTCTTTTAGCATTAACGAATGCTAATGAATGTGCCAATGCAGGAATTCCAAGCATTTTGGGCATTAAAATCTGTGAAAAAGCCAATTAGGCTGGATCTTGACAATTGTACTGTATGGAAATGGCTTCTTTGCATGTTTTTGTGGTGGTACCATGTTCTCCAACTGGAACAAAACTCAATGTTAAACTCATCTTGCCTCTCCTAAGCTTTGAGTGCAACAAACCTGTGATGTAGAAATAAAGATAATGCAGAAATTAAAATGCTCTGTCTTTTTTCTTCATCCAAAAGCAAAACAGAAATAAAGTGGCCTTGCTAGTTTTCCTACAGAAGAGATACATTTCCTTTTGTGCATTCATATGCTCGGGCTGCTGCATGGCCAAGGCATTGGTCCATGCTTCATGCTAATAAAGAAACAGTAACAGAATGGTTTTTTTCCAGTGGAGAAATTCCCTTTGGCATCAGCATTCAGCCTCTTCAGGTGATGACTCACCTTATGTGTGATTGCTGGAGGGAGGGAGAAAGAGATGAATGCCTAGATAAAGGGGGTGAGCAGATCTATGTTACCAACACTTCCAAAGAAACTTGAATTCTGCAAGGCCTGTGAAAAATTGTAGCAATTTGAATAGCTGCGATGGTTCGGAGATCTTTTTCTTCTGGGCCTTTTCCAAACCTCATCAGAGGAGACTGTCCCATTCCTAAAAAGTTCATAACCCAAAATAAAATAACCCTTTCACACCATGGCGGTGTAAAAAGAGCTGTGACCACTTGCTGAGTGCCCTGCAGATGCTGGAGAGTAGTTTGTGCCGGGAGCTGAATAAAATACAAGATGAGGGGGAATTGGTGCTGCCCACCTGCTCCTCTGGTAGATCTCAGTGAATGGTGTAATTCACACATCCTTTCCATCAGCTCTTGGAAGCAGTGTATATTTTGGGGATGAAGATTAAATATTTGTTGTTTTCCAGAGGTTTGACTCCAGAAAAGGGCAAGAGGGTTAGGGATTCCTTTGGTATCCAGGACACTGCTCCCAGGTCTGCAGATTGTTATTTCCAAATCAGGCTTCTGGTCAAACCACCTGCTATTTATTGAAAGAGCATTTTATCATATGGGGAACCTGTTCTTTTAGCTTGATGGTGTTCACAGAAGGCTGCAGGTTCTTGATGATTCAAACATTGTTTTGGAGGGTTAAACCTTGGTAATTAAATCCAGAAACAGTTGTGTGTGTCTGCAAGGTACAGGGTGGCCTGTTTAGCTGTATGTTGAAGAGGAGCTCACAAGTGGGATGGGAAAGTGGGAGTAGTAGTTGTGATTTTTGTTTGGCTGATGCATGGGGCATGTGAAACACCTCAAAGTCCCCTTTGAGAGCACTGCTGGGCAAGAGTCCAGAAGATAGAAGGTAACTGCCTTAATTATCTCAGGCTTTATATATCTTTGGATTATTTCTTTAAGGATGCTGACCTGACATCAACACTCCGGTGAAAGTTTCAAGACCAGAGACTGAAGTAGATGCCAAAGGAAGAAACTGGTAGAGCTTCAGCTGGCAGACTAGATGTACGAGCAAAGCTGAGTGTTATTGTTCTAAGATTATTGTTTCATTCAAAGTTATTTCAAATACTTAGTCATTGCAATCTGGTTTTCTGTCTAATTGCCATATAGATGGATCTGAACTTTTACTGTGTGTGCAGTGTAAGAATGGTCCTTTGAGACTCTCATCCCCTTGCTATCAATTTAATCAGAATTCATGAGTTTAAAGCAATCCCCTGCGTTCTACATTCATTTATTAATGCCACAGTATTCTGAGACATGAGTGAGATCTAAATAAAACAGATGAGCAGTTCTGCATGGGTATAAAAGATGCAGGCTGGACTCTTCCATCATCCCCTTGCTATCAATTTAATCAGAATTCATGAGTTTAAAGCAATCCCCTGCGTTCTACATTCATTTATTAATGCCACAGTATTCTGAGACATGAGTGAGATCTAAATAAAACAGATGAGCAGTTCTGCATGGGTATAAAAGATGCAGGCTGGACATAAAGACCATAGCTCATGGGCATAGAGTCCTTTTCTACTGCAAGCTGGGTAGATTTGTACTCAATACAAGAGCAAATGGTTCCACAAAGAACTCTGAAACAAGCCTCAATGCCTTCTTATCTGCCCTTTAATTTTGTTTGAGCTGGGGAGGTAGTGTTTCTGCCCTTCGTGTACTCAAACATGGAAGAAGATTGTTTCTAGCTTTTATTTTCATTCACAGTCTCATAGTATCAGTGGAGCCTGTTAGCTAAACATATATGCTTTGCCTGCTGTGTTTATTGTTTGATAAATCAGGCTTCATCTACTCCCACAGCACCTCCAGTGCCAAGGTGCATGGCTGAGAGGAACCTCTTCTGGATGGAGCTCCAGGGAGGCAAATCTCTTGTGACGTTGCTGTGCCTTTTTGGGGGCAGTTCACAACAGAGAGAAAAGGAAGCGTGGGAAGCACATGTGCCCACCTTCTCCTTGCCCCTGTTTTTCAGAGGGTGGTCTGCTCTCACATGAGCACAGGGAAGGGCATGTCACACCTCTGAATTTCCAGACCTGGAACCTGGGCCTGTTGGTATCACCAACATATCCCTGATTTCAAAGATTGTACTACAAATGGGAGTTTGTAACTAACTACAGGGCAGGCAGGAGTGCAGCCAGCTCTGAACAACAGCAGAGAAAAGGCCCTATGCAGGAGAAAGGCTTTTGATGGTGTTCCTTTTTGATGAGTTGGCCAGTGCTATTTCCTCCTTTGCTGACTGTGCCACAGTTTACCATATACTTTAGGTACCTGCCTTAGACTGTAACTCATCTATGTTTCTTTTCTTGCAAGGTGACGGATGTTACTCCTGGACTAGAGGGAAAGACCAAGGAAGTAAAAAGCAGCAAGAAGAGGTAAAATGTCCCTGAAGACATGGCTCCATCTGTTGCCTTAAATAACTGTTTACAGTCTTTTTTAAAATGTTTCCCATCATAGAATCCACACCGTGTCAGCAAAGGGTCTGGACTGAATGTTCACAATGTGAAGGAAATAGATAGTTTTCCTTTTATTTGTCACTGAACTTAGACACGTGTTCTGTGGGATATGAAGCTTCTATGGTGCCAGGGCTTGTTGGGTGTCAGTGGATTTATGGGTTGTCTCTTGGTAAGGATGTTTGTACCTTGAGATCCATGAGATTTCCCACTGGAGTGGGTGGGAAATTCGCACTGATTTCCACAGGAGGGACCCACAGAGGATTGCAGCCACTTCCTGAGAGGGGAGCAGGCAACAACCCTTCTCAGAAACAGTGGGAGAGAGAGTCATGGTCACAGTCAACAAAGCAGAGGGCCCTTGTCCTCCTAACAGCTGCCTCTGGTTAATGTGCAGAGTGGGTTGTCCGTGAGGCTTAAGTGTGAGATGGTGAAAATGGCAGAGGCAACTGGTGGGTCTGCTTCAGGAGAGGGGCCAGGCTGAGGTGATCCTACCAGGGCTGGAGCCCAGCTCTGTCACAAACCTGAAGAAAGGAGCCAGTGCACAAGCTTAGACCCTGAAGAGAGAGTGGGGGAAGGAGTCTAGAGAGGAAGAGAGTATCAGGATGTGACTCTTGGTATCTTGAGCGTTACCTGCTCTTTCCAAGAGCTTCTCTCCATCCAAGTAATACATCAGTTTTGGAAGCTGAGCTCGCTTCTCATCTGGGCTTGTTCTAGAAGAGGTGGGGAATTTGTTTTGTGTGGAGGAGAGCCCATTGGGAGGGTGTCTGAGTGTGCCTGAGTGAGTATCTGTGTGCGTGTGCCCTGACCACTTTTGTAAGTTGAAGCAGTATTTATCCTCGGCTGGATATCAAACTAACGCTGATTATTTGCTCCCAGCTTTTTTTAAATGCCTGAAAGGTGTTTAAAGGCACGGCTGGTATCAGGCAGGCTGGGGTATCATTGGATGCACACTGGCAGGCAGCTAAATTATGTCAAGCATTTGGGGAGGGCAGAATTAGCACACATTCCAGTCCCATCTCCAGCTCCGCTGCAATTAACCTTTCTTGATCCTTGTGCCTATCAGTGGGCAGGAAGCCTCTGTGGTCCCTCAGTGCCGAGGACACTGATTTATCAGGTCACCTGCACTGTGCAGTAACCCAAGAGCTTCTTACCACTGACCCCATCCCACTGAGGGCCTCTCCCCAGCACCCCCAAGATTTCCCAGTGTACGAGACTGTTCCCCGGGGTCGAGGTGTGACACCTTTGCCAGATGGTGCCATGGTTTCAGAAGACAGACCTTGCCTCCTGAGCGTGTCTCTGTGAGCACTAAGCGCTGGGGAGCGGATTGCTGTGGTCGAGCACTGAACAGCAGGGCAGGATCCGTGGGCAAGGAGAGAAGAGGGTGCATCCCAGGAACGGGACAGGACCGAGGGTGCTCGGTTTGAATCAAGGCACCAAATCCTGAATACTCATTTTTTAAAGTATTCTCCAGAGAGGTGGGGAGCTGCCTTCTGCACATTTACTCTTGTCAAATAAGTAAAAGTCTTGGCCAGTGAGGCATACCAGATTTCCCAAGGCCTGGAGTGGTCCATGTCTGCTTTGTACTTGAGCTGAGCACCCAGTGGGATTGCCATTGACCACTAGATGGCAAATGGTCACCTCAGCGAGTTACTTCTTATTGCAAACTGAACCAGGGTTGTTACTAAGTGAGATCTCGCCGCTGTGAGGCTGGTGCAAACACTGATTGGGAGCAAAACATAACTCAAAACGAAATAAAAGGAATCGCTGACAGCCTGAGGCCTGTTCCCCGGGAGGTACAAGCTGAGTCATGATGCAGAGGATTAGAATTCTTTCTGATTTCCAAACCTTTGGGAGATTTGTGTTTCATGTGTCATTATGCCCCATTTGGTGACTAAATGAACTCGTTTCTGAACCCTTAATGTGGGTAATTTTTTTTCTCTTTGATAGATGTAGCAATATTCCATTGTGTAGTGAGGCATTGCATTTGCCTTATTAGGTTTATTATTGAAAGATTTCAAAACGTTCTGGGAACAGAAACAGCAAAGATTCACGAGATCTAATAGGAGTGAGTGAAATGTCTTTTTTCTTTCAGCAAAGGGATGTGGCAATGGAGGAAAGATAAATCTGACCATGAGCAGAGGTAAGGGGGGAGCCCTGCAGCCCTGTGTTGCTGGGACCAGGATGAGCGCTGATGTCGGGATATCAAGGAGGGTAGGCAAGTAAAGCAGTACAATGAGTTTCCCTGAGTGTGTTCTTGTGATCACAGGGTGACCTTTATGTCTGGGCTGTCCTGGGAGCTACGCCTCTCTCTGTTGTCAGGCTGTAAATCCTGCCCAGCAGTTCCCAGGTGTGACACAGCCTCCCTTCCCATACGGACCACGATAGTCACGATGCCGTCTGCTGGGGAGTTTCCCCTTTCTTCTGCTGGCTCCATTACACAGATGGTCACATAAGGAAAGTTACAGGTTTAAAAATATGTTGAAATTGAGACCTAAGGGTGCTAAGGCGTGAGCCAAGAGCAGTAGCCAATAACCTTTTCCATCCCCATGATAGGAAGCAGAGGCTGTTTTCCCCTAAAGAAGCTCCCCGATTCAGCAAGTTGCCCCGAGCACACGGGGAGGTGTTTGACAGCAGCACATTAAGCAATGTCCCTGGGTGCAATATAGTGAGAGCTGAGCCAGGGCCCCCTGCCACTCATTCCAGATAAGTCGAGCCCTTTAACACCAGGGACTGCGAGGGGCTTGTTCCATGCTCTCAATGAGATAAGCTGCCATCCGCGCTTCACAAGACACTCCGATCTGCCAAGCCGCTCTGAGAAAACCTGGGAGATGTGCAGCATGATTTAAAGCACGTTGGAGACTCCCCCAAGCAGCAATCCCAAACTGGGGGGGTCTTGCTAAGGAAAAGTGAGGAGCTACTGGAGGGGTGGGATCCTCAGAGAGGGGAGTGTTCAGTGCTCAGCAGCTCTGAAGGAGCCAACTACAGCACGAGACCGATGGAGCTGGCAGTACCAGAATCTAAAAAGTGGGAGATTGCTTAAACATTCTCCAACTGAAACGTATTTTCACCATCCTGAGCCTCCCACGTGTTTCATACAGTGTAAATGGTACCTGAGGGAGGGTAGTCTCTGTACGCACACGCTACCATTGAATGGTCTCACACTGAGGTGGGAGCTCATTGGAGAGCAATCTGTGTGCCAGTGAGGGCAGTTTCCTGGCTGTAAGGATATTTGCATAGAGCTGTGAGCTTCAAGTTCTCTTTTTCCCTGCTTCTTGTGATGCTTTTTTTTAAAGCTGCCAAGATGAAGTCACATTTTTGACATGCCCTTCCAATTTGGAGAGCAATGAATCCTTCAGTGTTTTGGTCTTGTATATACATAAGACTTTTTCAGGTGAGGAAAATTCAGTGGTTTCCTTATGAAGCGAGCTATTAACAACATTTGATCAAATTCCTCAGTAATGCCAACCAGTACATCCGTATCATCACCCTAAACAATAAAGTTGCAGAAGTTAAAGTAGTTTTACAAGAGGCTGGACTTTGCTGCACATGTTTTGTGTCCTGTCTTTGAAATTCTGGCCTGAAATGAGTTGGCATTAGCGCAGGCATTGTCTCCTTCCAGAAGCATCTGTGCCTGTATTCCCTGCTGAGGGATCCATGGACTCTCTGGCTTGAGCCAGGGAGATGGAACTCCTGTTTCCTGCAAGATATTTCCCAGCACCATGCAGTCAGGCAAGTGAAGAGGGCTGTGTCTCTGTGGTAGCAGGGAAAATGCAGTGTAACATTGGAAAAGGAGCGGAGATTCTCTCCAGAAACCGCCAGGCAAGTCCGGCAGGAACTTTGAATATGGTAAGCATATGGCTGCTTTTCTTTGAGGGGCTCACCTGGTTTGGGGTGCAGTTTTTCTTTGGTTTTAACTATTCAACACCCCGAAACCATTATTCTGACCTGAACAGGCTGCTTCATCCTTTATTTAGAGCTTGATTTCTGGGTTGATGAGAGCAATAGTGCATGTGTCTCTTTGCACTTGGCCATGTTGCATTGCAATGCTTATTTTTGACAGAAAACATTGTAACGCTTAGCATGTTAATAAGAAGTTAAAATGAAAATAACACAGATATGTATCCTTCGATAAATTTGGACTTCAGACCATATTCTCTTAAATATGATTATGCAGTAGGGATAGCACCATTTGTATAAGTGGTGATGAATAACTGCTTAAGGCAGCATGTGAAACATGACTGGGAAATTGTACAGGCTGGGGTTTGAATGCCAAACCTGCGACTTTGCAAGAACACCACTTTAGCACCTTGTCTTTGGAATAGCTTCTACTTTCTTAAAGGATCAGTAAAACCAACCAGGGTGCCGACCAACTGAGATTGATGGTAAATTTTACTGAGAGATAATCATCTCCAGACAGAGCAGAAGAAAGGACAGAGAAGTGACTGAAAATGCCATCAAGAGAAGATTGTGGAGGAGAAAAACCCTTGCTTGTGGGTCCACAGGTCTGGGAATTTTCTTCCTCGGTACTTCATCCGGAATAATTAATCACAGTAATAGACAGGCAGTTCCTTAATCTTAACTTTCAAACAGGCAACATCTTGCCTTAAGAAGTTTGATCCTGAAAGGAAAGGAAAAACTGATTAGATTTGGACTGAGAAAATAAGAGAATAGTTTGGCTGAAATTCTCCCAACATAATGTTGGAAACGGACCACGAAATGCCATTTGAAAATTGAGCTGCATCTTTCTAAATGTAGACTAGAAGCAACTGTTAGTGCAAACTTTTTAGACAAATCTGAGCTGCAAATGGGGTAGTGAACTTCAGTATTGTGGTGTGGTGTGGTGAGGCCTGTGGTACCTGGGTAATGTGTATTGTCTCGAAGTGGTCTGCAGAGGAGCTGTCGCTCTTCCCTTGTGTACGTGTTTGCTGATTTATAAAAGTCATAGAAAAGCAGAAGATTCCAATAATTAACTTGCTCATATTCACTTGAATCTTTTTCATCCTTCTTGAAAATCTTGTTAGTCTTGAAAGAATGGAGATTTAGATTAGACACTAGGAAGAAATTCTTTGGTGTGAGGGTGGTGAGAGCCTGGCCGAGGTTGCCCAGAGAAGCTGTGGGTGCGCCATCCCTGGAGGGGTTCAAGACCAGGTTGGAGGGGGCTTGGAGCAACCTGGTCTGATTGGAGGTGTACCTGCCCAGGGCAGGGGGTGGCACTGGATTGTCCTTAAGGTCACTTCAAACTCTAACCATTCTATGATTCTATGATTTTGGTATCCCAGACACTGTTAGTAGTGCTCTCACCGGCAAGAGGGTAAGCAAAGTAAGAAGGAATTCCTCGGCACAGAGCTTGAATGCGTTTTCCGTACGGGCGCAAGCTTTGGAGTCTGTTCCTTGAAATAATGAAGCGGTTCATTCTGGGTGGAAGTTGCTGAGAACTCAGTCCCTAAGCATCAAAGAGAGAAACCCAGAAAACAACATTCAGAGAAACCAAAGCCCTGCTGAGAAACTGGTCATCGGTTCTTGGAGCCCTTTCTCCTCTCTGTGGGCCAGGAGCGAGTGCTTCTCCCAGGCAAATGATTTGCTCTCTCAGCACTGTCCTTCACTGTCCTACCTGGTGTCCTTGAGGTGGTGCAGGAAAAGGTTTATCAGGCCAAAACCTCTTGTCCATGTTAGAAATGATGCAGGTGTGTTTTGAAAATACCTTGGTTGCTACGTAGCCCTGTTGAAATAAAAAAAAGCTTTTTGTTGGAAGCAATATGCAGTGGAAGATAAGCAGATTGCCAGAGAGAAGCCCTGGTTAGAAAAAAAGGCTTTCTCCAGTCCAAATAACGATAGGGAAGGAAAATAATGGTTTTTTCAAGTATGTTGTTCAAGTGAACGTGTCATGGAGGCTGACAAGGGACTTTGGGAAAAGGTAAACTGCCTTCTCCAGTAACGCCACGTGTATGATACGCTGTAGTGCTTGGGTCAGGGGAAGGAATCCACTGCCCAGAGCATCAGTGCAGCGGAAACCATACAGTAGTGAAATGGGACCATTCTTCAGCATCTCCTGTAGAATGTTGTTAAATTTCGTTGAAGCTTAGGTGTTTTTCAAAAGGCTTTTGGTCATTTTCCCTTTTTTTTGAGCCTTTGTGGCAGCCACTTAGAGTAGTGACGTCCCAGACAGATTTCCAGTCCTCCAAGCCCTCCTTTGAGTGGGTGCTGACCCCGGTGTCAGTGAGAGAGCGGTGTGAGCGCTCACCATGGTGCCCCTGCAAGTTGTTCTTGCCGTTCTGATTTTTGAGAAAGAGGAAAGGAAATGAGGGTTTGGCTTTGTGGATTTGGCTCAATAA
>NW_015090867.1:606053-711456 GCF_001431845.1 Calidris pugnax | reverse complement strand
TCTTTGAAATTCTGGCCTGAAATGAGTTGGCATTAGCGCAGGCATTGTCTCCTTCCAGAAGCATCTGTGCCTGTATTCCCTGCTGAGGGATCCATGGACTCTCTGGCTTGAGCCAGGGAGATGGAACTCCTGTTTCCTGCAAGATATTTCCCAGCACCATGCAGTCAGGCAAGTGAAGAGGGCTGTGTCTCTGTGGTAGCAGGGAAAATGCAGTGTAACATTGGAAAAGGAGCGGAGATTCTCTCCAGAAACCGCCAGGCAAGTCCGGCAGGAACTTTGAATATGGTAAGCATATGGCTGCTTTTCTTTGAGGGGCTCACCTGGTTTGGGGTGCAGTTTTTCTTTGGTTTTAACTATTCAACACCCCGAAACCATTATTCTGACCTGAACAGGCTGCTTCATCCTTTATTTAGAGCTTGATTTCTGGGTTGATGAGAGCAATAGTGCATGTGTCTCTTTGCACTTGGCCATGTTGCATTGCAATGCTTATTTTTGACAGAAAACATTGTAACGCTTAGCATGTTAATAAGAAGTTAAAATGAAAATAACACAGATATGTATCCTTCGATAAATTTGGACTTCAGACCATATTCTCTTAAATATGATTATGCAGTAGGGATAGCACCATTTGTATAAGTGGTGATGAATAACTGCTTAAGGCAGCATGTGAAACATGACTGGGAAATTGTACAGGCTGGGGTTTGAATGCCAAACCTGCGACTTTGCAAGAACACCACTTTAGCACCTTGTCTTTGGAATAGCTTCTACTTTCTTAAAGGATCAGTAAAACCAACCAGGGTGCCGACCAACTGAGATTGATGGTAAATTTTACTGAGAGATAATCATCTCCAGACAGAGCAGAAGAAAGGACAGAGAAGTGACTGAAAATGCCATCAAGAGAAGATTGTGGAGGAGAAAAACCCTTGCTTGTGGGTCCACAGGTCTGGGAATTTTCTTCCTCGGTACTTCATCCGGAATAATTAATCACAGTAATAGACAGGCAGTTCCTTAATCTTAACTTTCAAACAGGCAACATCTTGCCTTAAGAAGTTTGATCCTGAAAGGAAAGGAAAAACTGATTAGATTTGGACTGAGAAAATAAGAGAATAGTTTGGCTGAAATTCTCCCAACATAATGTTGGAAACGGACCACGAAATGCCATTTGAAAATTGAGCTGCATCTTTCTAAATGTAGACTAGAAGCAATTGTTAGTGCAAACTTTTTAGACAAATCTGAGCTGCAAATGGGGTAGTGAACTTCAGTATTGTGGTGTGGTGTGGTGAGGCCTGTGGTACCTGGGTAATGTGTATTGTCTCGAAGTGGTCTGCAGAGGAGCTGTCGCTCTTCCCTTGTGTACGTGTTTGCTGATTTATAAAAGTCATAGAAAAGCAGAAGATTCCAATAATAAATTTGCTCATATTCACTTGAATCTTTTTCATCCTTATTGATAGTGTTGTTAGTCTTTCTTTTGATATCCCAGACACTGTTAGTAGTGCTCTCACCAGCAGTAGGGTAAGCAAAGTAAGAAGGAATTCCTCGGCACAGAGCTTGAATGCGTTTTCCGTACGGGCGCAAGCTTTGGAGTCTGTTCCTTGAAATAATGAAGCGGTTCATTCTGGGTGGAAGTTGCTGAGAACTCAGTCCCTAAGCATCAAAGAGAGAAACCCAGAAAACAACATTCAGAGAAACCAAAGCCCTGCTGAGAAACTTGTCATCGGTTCTTGGAGCCCTTTCTCCTCTCTGTGGGCCAGGAGCGAGTGCTTCTCCCAGGCAAATGATTTGCTCTCTCAGCACTGTCCTTCACCGTCCTACCTGGTGTGCTTGACGTGGTGCAGGAAAGGGTTTATCAGACCAAAACCTCTTGTCCATGTTAGAAATGATGCAGGTGTGTTTTGAAAATACCTTGGTTGCTACGTAGCCCTGTTGAAATAAAAAAAAGCTTTTTGTTGCAAGCAATATGCAGTGGAAGATAAGCAGATTGCCAGAGAGAAGCCCTGGTTAGAAAAAAAGGCTTTCTCCAGTCCAAATAACGATAGGGAAGGAAAATAATGGTTTTTTCAAGTATGTTGTTCAAGTGAACGTGTCATGGAGTCTGACGAGGGACTTTGGGAAAAGGTAAACTGCCTTCTCCAGTAACGCCACGTGTATGATACGCTGTAGTGCTTGGGTCAGGGGAAGGAATCCACTGCCCAGAGCATCAGTGCAGCAGAAACCATACAGTAGTGAAATGGGACCATTCTTCAGCATCTCCTGTAGAATGTTGTTAAATTTCGTTGAAGCTTAGGTGTTTTTCCAAAGGCTTTTGGTCATTTTCCCATTTTTTTTGAGCCATGGTGGTGCCCACTTACAGTTGTGTCGTCCCAGACAGATTTCCAGTCCTCCAAGCCCTCCTTTGAGTGGGTGCTGACCCCGGTGTCAGTGAGAGAGCGGTGTGAGCGCTCACCGTGATGCCCTCGCGAGTTGTTCTTGCCATTCTGATTTTTGAGAAAGATGAAAGGAAATGAGGGTTTGGCTTTGTGGATTTGGCTCAATAAAGCAGTGGCTGCAGTGACCAGGTCTTGGGAAATGATTGCTCTTGGAGATCTGCTTAAAGGGGAGCTGCCTTCTGGCCTTAGAGGGGAGGCTGGGAAGCCATCAGTGTTGTGTCAAGCCTTACATTCAGGCTTTATCTCGCCCTGGTTTTCATGTGTCTGAATCATCCACCTTAGGCAGACAGACACACTTTCACATTACGGGATGTTCAGCATCAAGCTTGCAAGAAAAATTTCTAGGAGAAGTAAAATAGTTCCTTATTGTTCTTTCCCCAGCAGGAACTGCAGGCAGGGATTTACTTGGAGTATTTCACAGTATTTTGTGGTCAGATCCTTCATTGTAATATTTGTGTCTCTCCACGCACTTGCTTTTACAAGTGTTCGTGCTAATCTCAAGACAGACTTTGTTGATTTAATATCTAGCAACTGTCCTTTTCTCTTCATGTATCAAGGCCTGAAATATTGTCTTTGTTTTAAGACAAATGCAGTTTCCTGCTACATGTCAGGCTTTAGATACAGTTTTCTTTTCTGTAACGTGTTTTTCAGAGGCCAAAGCCACTAGTTCTTATCGCAGCCGTTTCTAGTTCCATGTAGCTCTGTACTTACCCTGTTGGCAAGAGCTGGAGCCAGGAAAACTCCAAGAAGAGAAGCAATCACAATCTGAAATGGACATTTGAAATTCACAGCACTTTACCATTGGAACTGTTTATCTTGCATCAAATTAAAGTAATTTTGCCTTCTAGTTTAAATTTTGTGCATGCTTAGCACTTTTCTGAAGTGGGGTCTAGCTGAAGAGTATTTAAACACACTGAATTTTTTTTTTATTAATGAGCTTACATCAGATCACCAATTGATATAAATTACTGTTAACCTCAGCAGAATACTTTGCACAGTTAAAGTATGTTCTGCCCCAGTTCGGTAAACTCCTTGGAAAAAGGTGGTCTGAAATATCTTGTTTAAAAGATTGAACTTTTCGCCCTGAGCTTTTGATTTCATAGAATCATAGAATGGTTTGGTTTGGAAGGGACCCTATATATCATCTGTTTCCATCTCCCTGCTGTGGGCAGAGACCCCTCCCACTAAATCAGGTTGCTCAAAGCCCCGTCCAGCCTGGGCTTGAACCCCTCCAGGGATGGGGTGCATCAGACATGGAGCAGATCCAATCAACATCCCTGTGTGTGTGCAGCTATTGAGAATAATTAGACTGTGGGTGCACAGGTCAGCTCTGTACTCGGAACAGAGCAGAGACAGGACTTGGCCATCCTCACAGCAGGAGCCTCCGAACACAGGGCTTATAGTATAAGGGTAGGCACAAACATTTTGTACAAAGAAATGCAGTGCTAAACACATAGTTACCCCTTTATAAAAAAATACTCTTTCACATGCTTGCTGTTGCTCAGATTTGTCAAAACTACTGCTGATTTATTTTTGAAAGGTTTGATATTATTATTATGATTATAAATTCTTTTGCAATAATACTTATTGTGAATGTTTATTCTCTTGGAGACAATGCCTCTAATGTTGAAGCTGTCACAAATTTACTTCAAAGGCAGCTTTTTATGAGGAAGACCAAAGTGTGACTCAGAGCACTTAGCACTAGCATTTTGGAAGTTTTTTTGGAAGAATTTCAGGCTGCTGTAAGTACCCCAGCTTTACAGCCACACACTTGGAGTCTCTCGGGTCTCATGGTTCTTGTCCTATACTCCCATCAGACAGCTCTGCCACAACTTTATGTCACTTGCTGAGACTTGCATCGGAGTTGTAAAGGAAAGAATATTGCCCTTCCAACATTTCACATGTTCTTCTTGCCTTTGTACCAGAGCACTTCTTCATATTTGAGTAGGTCTATGGAGCAAAGTCAGTGCCGAAAGTGAAATTTCACCCATGCAGTCCCAACACATTTGGCATTTTTACTCTGTAATCCCTACACTAAACAGTAGTAGTTCACTAGGCACCAAGAAAGACTCAAAATAATTTTAAACCTGTCCAACCTTTAAAGTTTTATGAGAAAGTGATAAATATACTTACAGTGAGCTTCATTTTGATGGCAGGTGAGGCAAGATCTGCAGGTAATTGTTGTGTACTCTTACTTTTTATACAGTAATATCCCAAAGTTAAATCTTAAAATGGGTTTACTTTATTGGCACGTGCCCTGTGTTCACAGAATCATGACAAGTTTCCTGGGGAAGTGCTCTGATAAGAGGAGGCTTTGATACCAGCTTGATTGAGTTCATTACACACGGGAAGATGAAAGAAAACTTGTTATTGTAACTTAAATGTATTTTGTAGCAACTCTTAAATAACAAAAAAAACCAAACAAACCAGAACCAGAAAATAGATGCCTAAGAAAAATTTGAGCAACACTTAGCCTACGTGGCAAAGGACTCGGCCTCATATTTTATCCGTAGCTGTTACCATCTTTTCAATCAATGAAGGTCGTAATCTTGCTGTGTTAAGAATGTTAGGTCTGTTCCCAGAAATCATGAAGTTGGTTCTAAATCATTGAAATAACTGAGTTGTTTTGTTAACCTTCCTTTCTGAGCTCATTCAGTTAGGATCTGCTTGCCAGACTTCAGGCACGGCCTCTGTATCTTCACAGAGCCTCTTCACAGAAGTAATACCTGATGGTGGACTAAGCGCTAATTCTAGAAAGGGACCATAAACTAGAAATAACAAGAAATCACTAAGGGAGGAACAGTAACAAAGGGCATTTTATGTCAAGGAGTATTTAGAAAGCAGATTTCAGTATTTCTCTGAATTTGAGAATTATGCACAGAGCCATGGCTCAAGAGCTGATTTGCCTTGTTTGCTGCAGAAACTTTGCAAAACATTTTGGGTTTTGAATTGGCCAGTAAAAATGCCGGAGTCTCTTTACCTGGGAATATTGTCCGTTGCTGTTCAATAAACCGAGAGAGAGATTTATGTGTAGCCTCAGAGAATTTGGATGCGTTTCTCAGCTGTGACTGTTACAGAAGCCGTGCTGTCAGAAGTGCTTGTTTTCTTTCCCCCAAAGTGCTTCTTATTTACCAGCAGCTCTGTCAGTCCCTCTGTTTGCTAATTGTGCCCTTTACTGTAGCTCAGTTTGGGTTTGCACACTGAAGTTTCCTTTTGGTTGCCAGAATGGCTTGATGGAGACTCAGTGTCCCCATTAACTCATGTCTCTGTTTGAGGGAAGGTCTCCGCTGTCCCCAGGTGCTGAGGACCATTGGGTCAGGTGTTAGTGGAAAAGCCAGGGAATTGGACTGTAGCTGAGCAGGCGAGGCCCAATTCTCATTTACACCCATCTCATTTACACTCTGTCATTCCGCTACTCCCTGATGCCTTGCTGGGACTGTGTGAGTGCAGCCCGTCTGCCAGCGCTGGCAGCGGAGAGCTCTGGGATTCATCTGTTTTGCACCCACTTTGCAGTTTGCACGAGGTGTAAAACATGGAGAATGAAAGTAATGAATTACTAAGGGAAAAAATTGACAGCTCTTCTAATGGGACCCATTTGTGGATGCCAGGTGGAGACAGGTATGTCCGTGGCCTCCAAGATCCAAATGCACATCAAAGTCTTATTTTGTGTGTCACAAAACCCTCTCGTAGTCTCTGGAAATTTAACTAATCGACTAGTTCTCAAGAAAGGTACTGAGAGGCTGTGTAACACTAATCCCTCTGGTGTCATTAGCAAGGAGTTGGCAATCAGTTTGGTCCATGTCTTCCAACAGCCATAGCCAATTTGGCCATTACAGTAATGCGTCACCCTTGGAAGCCTTAATCTCCAAATCTTCCATCAACTTCTGATTACCGGAGCGGTTTGTATGGCAAACACACACAGCTGGAGCACTTGACATTGAGAATAGCTTACACAACTAATTACACTAGTGGAAGCCAGGAAAAAGGGCAGGGAGGGGTGCTTTTACTGTGTAAGACTCTGTTCTGTGTCCAGGACAAGCCTCTCTTGGTCTCATTGTTAAAGCTCTGCTCAAGGCAGTCTGTTTCCATCCTAGGTTCTTGTACCACTGTGCAACAAACGGTTAAGGCTAAGAGGTGTTCCACTTTTAACCCTATTCTCAAAATAATGTTTCATTTTGTCCACACGTGGGTTTTTTTTCACATTTTTGTAGGTGGTACTGCCTAGCAAAACTGCTGAATTGATTTCTGGATTCATCCTTGAACCTTGATTTATTATTTGACTGCAGAATGTGATTAATTCTGCCTGACCTGTCCTTTGCTACAGAGATTTTTCTAGAATGTGCACCTCTTCTTTATCTCATGTGTGACATGCCCAGCTGGACGCAAATGGAAGCACTGAGAATTTTGTTGATTTTTTGAGGTGTTCCTTCATTCTTTACTTTTCTCCCACGACCTGCTCACTCCCTGATAAAGTAAATATTTATGAAAAGTACCTGGGGAAAAACCCCATGAGTCACCAGGAGGCTTTGTTTTGATAGTATAATCTCACCTTAACTTGATTGAATCCATTTCCCTTATGTGTTGAAGTTCTTGTTTTGCAACCAGACTTGAATTGAAATTGTACAATTATTCTTTTCATTTGATGTTCAAGATTCTTTCACTAAAATGATTTTTAGCATATGACAGTGCCAGACAGTGCCAAATAATGGGTCAAATTCTGGAAATTTTACTTACATAGATTAATAGGAATGCTGTAAATTAATCTTGTTTCATCGAGGTAAGTCACAATTTATTTGAAAATACTTGGCCTTATAAAAAGAACAGAGAAAATAAGTTTCCTTTACTTAATTTTACTTCTCAATTAAGTCTCTTCTAACTAACTGCACTCTCTGAAATTAATGGCATATTTTTCAGACAGTGTCAGCTTCTAGCAGGTATCCTGATGTTTATAGTGAATCCCAGGGAATGGTACAGAGAGGTCTCTTGCTTGTATTTATTCCTCTAACAGCAGTCATTAAACTTATGGACTGAGTTGGAGGGTTGGGAGGAGAAAACCATGGAGGGGTCGCCCCTGCGGGGAGGACTGGACAGGAGAGGTGACCCAGAACTGACCTAGTTATTCTTTTCATTTGATGTTCAAGATTCTTTCACTAAAATGATTTTTAGCATATGACAGTGCCAGACAGTGCCAAATAATGGGTCAAATTCTGGAAATTTTACTTACATAGATTAATAGGAATGCTGTAAATTAATCTTGTTTCATCGAGGTAAGTCACAATTTATTTGAAAATACTTGGCCTTATAAAAAGAACGGAGAAAATAAGTTTCCTTTACTTAATTTTACTTCTCAATTAAGTCTCTTCTAACTAACTGCACTCTCTGAAATTAATGGCATATTTTTCAGACAGTGTCAGCTTCTAGCAGGTATCCTGATGTTTATAGTGAATCCCAGGGAATGGTACAGAGAGGACTCTTGCTTGTATTTATTCCTCTAACAGCAGTCATTAAACTTATGGACTGAGTTGGAGGGTTGGGAGGAGAAAACCATGGAGGGGTCGCCCCTGCGGGGAGGACTGGACAGGAGAGGTGACTCAGAACTGACCTAGGGGGTATTCCATCCCATCTGCATCATGCTCAGTATAAAAGCTGAGCGACCAAAGGGGTCACCCTCTTTCATCGATGGCCGGCGACCAAGGAGGACTCTGTTCTTCCACCTCTGATCCCAATCTGTGCATTCCTGAATCCAGTTCCTGAGTTCAGCTCCCGTCCATTGCTGAGTCCAGTCTGGGACTTGCCCAGTGTGGGCCCGTGACGTGATCATCCTGGGAGCTTGATACGCTTTTGCATATCTTGTATGTATTTAATTATTTTCCTATTAATATTGTTATATTTTCTTTCTATGAATAATATTTCTTTAGATTCTTTTCAACTCATAAGTCTCCCTATCTCTCGCTCTCTCTTACTCTGCCTCCCTTCCCTGACGAGGGATGTGAGGTTAAAGGGGACAGAGGTTAAAGAGAGCATCTGTCATTCATTTTAGTGGCCAGCCCAGCCCAAACCACGACAGATTTATTGGCACCCAGCGTGGGCATGACCAGCCTCTGAGAGATCGCCTGGTTTCTGACGTGCTCAGTTCAGAGAGTATTGGACTTTTTTTGCACGAAAGTCTTAAGGGCTTGGAAATTACAACCCAACAGCTCACGTCATGTTGTTCTTGAGCAAAATGTTATATCGTGCCTTTGTAGAGTTTTATTTAATGTTATTTGATATAACACTGCTTCTTGTTAGGTGTGCGTGCATGAATTAGAAGAAATGGCTGAAGAATCGGTCTGTCCAGTGGCTGGCACATAGCCCAGCGTGACATAGGTATTTCTTTCCAGGATTTGTCTGCAGACTGTCAGGCTGTTAGGGATTATATTTTGGAAGACAAAATGCAGTTTGTATGAATGAATAGCAGTATGAATTATTCCTGATGACGTTTAATTCTGGACTATACCCTGTTAAGTATTTAAAAAATGGAAGCAACAAGAGTGTGAACTCCTCATGGGTGTAAGCCAATAAATAATAGCCATTTAGAGTGATTGATTTTTCAAAAGCTGACTTAGTGAGTGCTTTTAACCTATCGAGGTCAGGTTATCTGTGCCAACCCAAAATTCAGATATGAGGCTTACCACAGTGTGGCACGTAGATATGGACTTGTTCGAGTCATGAAGAAAACTTCTGTCAATTGTTTCCCACACCTCCAGCATGATATAAAAGTTGAAGGTCTCTGGGATTTTCTTGCATTCTTACTTTCTGCAGCCTCTTGTTCTTATCTGAAAGAAAAATGAACAGATTTGTGAGTATATCCATTTTTACTGAACTCTAAAAGTTCCTTATTTTTAAAAGCAAAGAGATAGAGAAGAAGATGCTCAAGTACTGGGACTAATATCTGCGTATTGTTTCTGTGGGTTGTTCAGTGGGAAACTTGCATTTCTTGGGTGTGCAGCAATCCCCAGGGAGTCAGTGGAAGCATCATTTAAGCAAAGAGTGCAGAACTTGAATTGCAGTTCAAAATGGGGGATTTAGTTTTTATTTAATAATTACACTTGTAGAGACATGTCAAGAAGTAACATGATATCAAGAAGTGTGACATGAAAAATACAAAAACATGCAATGTTAAAGTTCTTGTTCTGCTTTTTCAGTTACAGCCAAAAGAGAGCCTAAATGCAAGAATTTTACAACAAAGAGCTATAATTTGTTTTCAGCTAATACACGTGTTAAGTGGATCATTTTTCAGACTGATGCTACAGCTGCTTCCCTCAGTTCAGGAACTGTTTGGGGGCTTTTATGGCACTGCCTGGTGTTTCTGCTGAGTGAGAATGCTTATTCCTTTCACAGGCTGCCGTCCTCGTTTTGCTGGGAGTCTTTTGGACTCAGAGCTCTGCGTTGGAGGTGAGTAGGCTGAGGAGTCTGGTAGTGCAGGTACTCCTTGGAAATGCATGAGATTCCTGGGCAAGGGGTGAATAGAGTAGGAAGGAGATCACAGAAGCAGCATCAGCCAAAGCGGCAGCTGTGTGCACCTGCATAGTAACAAGGAATTTGGGAGGGCTTAGGTCCCCAGAGCTCAAGCTAAAATCCAGAGCCTGTTGCCATCTGCTGCCAGTCCCTGCTGCCAGACATAATGACTGGGGTGCCCACATTGTTTTTCCTTGGGCTGAAGTGAGGGCCTGTCCCCTCCTTTCTCAGCCTGACTCATTCTTGCATGGTTTATCTCCACCCCAAGGGCCTCCTGGACCTGTGAGGGAGCTGTTAAGGGATTTAGAGTTCACAAAAAGCAATCACGCTTGTTTATTTGAGAGAAAGCATTTCTTTATATTGCACCTGGTGCCAGCCAGATAATGAACAATGATTATTTTTTTTTTACCTGTAGAGCTTTTCCCTGCTAGATCCTCAAAATGACTACGTCGCTGGAACTATGACTATTGACACTGACAAGCGCGTTGTTCTTGTCCATGTCCGTTCTGGCGTGTACTCCTCTGATACCATCATTGACTACGCGCGTGTAAGTAAATCTAAGAATCTGCCAAGACTTAATCTCTGAGGAAGTTTTTAAACTTGGAAATTGTTTTAATGTATATCACCATGAGTTGTAGTGAAAGGCTGTTTCTTTGAAGACTCACATCACTTTTCCTCCTCTTTGTTTCACCCATATCATTGCTTCAATGGTGCAGTTTCAAAGACTTGTAATGAAACCCATGGTGGCGGCTGATGAAAGTGAACAGAAAGTCATTGACCTCAGCGAGGTCAGAGTTGAGAATGGGCAGCCATTGCTCCCGTATAGCACGTGTCACAGAAGTTTGTCATAAAAAATCCTTCCAGTCCGATGGACAGACACTAGTGTGGGCAGGCTGCTCCCATTCCCCAAAGGGGACAGTGCCAGAGTCATTCTGCAGTAGTGGCCTGTGTAGCCACTTGGTGTTGCTTCTAGGTTGTCCTAAAAATTGTAGGGAGAACCAACTAATATTTGTGGTGGCCATTTTCAATTAATTGATTGACTATGTTTTTTTCTTAATCGCAGGGATATATTGCAACAAGGTTATTTTCACGAAATGCCTGCTTTATCATGAAAATAAATAAGCAATACATCCCAGATATGCAAGAAATGGGACGTCTGGCTTTTGCGAGAGAGGTAACTTTGTAGGAAACCCATACGGTGTACGAGATAGGCCACTGTACAGGAGTTGCGTGGTGTGACGGGAGCCCTCCAACCTGCCTTTAAGAAGGGCTGTTCTTAGGAATGTCTTTTACTGTGTTAGCAATGATGAAGCAGATCTGACAAGACAGAACTTCAAGGGAAATTCCTACAGAACATTATTGTAAGATAATGAGGAATCATGACTCCACCCTGTGGTTTTATAATGGACAATCATGTGTCCTTGAAGTGCTGGAATTTGACTGGTTTGGGGTGATTGCAATATGAGTTCAGGCAGGCTTCCTGAAGGTGGCTGGAAGTGTTGGCTGGAGATGGACTTGAGTTCTGGGCCAATTTCTGGCCCAGCAAAATTGACTGCACGTTAACAAAGCTTATTATGGTAGTAAACCAGCTCAATTTTGCTGTGTTGACAGAATTAGTATCTAGTGAACTTTGAATAGATTGAAAATCTTTATTGTCTTTAAGAAGATGTAGCTTCTGTAGCCAATGCTTTGTATGAGTCAAAGGAAGGTGACATTAGGCTTTGGGATTTTCTCAAAGGGTGTCCTAGTAGAGTGAAAACAAAGCTACATTACTGATGATGTCTAACATTTTCTTTTCAGACTATGAACACCGTATACTCTCCAAATAATGTGTGGGTACAGTTTCAATCTGGCGATTCCAGATTTGGGCGTATGAAAGACTGGATTGTCTATGGTAAACCCATTGAACAACTCTGCACAGGTCTGCCTCTCTACCAGCTTGTAAAGACTGAACGTAAGTTCCTCAAGTTAAGTTAATTATGCTTCTGTTACAGTGCACAAGCACTTTTCTAACCTTTAAGTGGCAAGTCCATGTGGTACATGTGAGGCGGGAATATATTTCCCTGTTTGAGAGAGGTCCCACAAGGCATCTACTGTGTGCCAGCACGCTGCCTGCTGTACCTAAGGGAAAGGAGGGCCACAAAGGTGATTGAAAGCTGTTCAGACATTTCCCCCTCGGAGTTACACCACTGAAGTTTTACACAGCATCCACTGAGACCAACAGGAGCCTCCAATACGACCATGACTAGGGATTGAAATTTGTGCATTTAACAGACTTGCTGGAAACAGGGGTCTCGTCACTGCTAATATTTTCATTTTCTTGTTTCTTCTAGCACTACCAAATTTTCATGGCTGTGCCAGTGCAGGAATTCCAAGCATATTGGGCCTTAAAATATGTGAAAAAATCAATCGACGTGAATATTGACAATTTTGCTGTATGGAACTGGCTTGATTCTTTGCATGCTTTTGTGGTGGTACCATGTTCTCCAACTGGAACAAAATGGTGCTAGACTCAGCTTGCCTCTCCTAAGCTTTGAGTGCAACAAACCTGTGATGTAGAAATAAAGATAATGCAGAAATTAAAATGCTTTGTCTTTTTTCTTCATCAGAAAGCAGAACAGAAATGAAGTGGGTCATAGATCTTTTTCTTCTGGGCATTTCTCAAACCCAGTCAGAGGACAACGTCCCAGTCCTAAAATGTTCATCACCCAGAATAAAATGGCCCTTTCACACCGTGCCAGTGTAAGAAGTGCTGTGGCCACTTGCTGAGTGCCCCACAGATGCTGGAGAGTAGTTTGTGTCAGGAGCTGATTAAAATACAAGTTGAGGTGGCCCTCGTGCTGTATGTTGAAGCAGAGCTCATTGGTGGGGTGGGAAAGGGGGAGTTGTAGTTGTGATGTTTGTTTGGCTGATGTGCAGGGCATTTGAAACACCTCAAAGGTGTTTTGAGAGCTCTGCTGGGCAAGAGTCGTCATGAGGGTTGTGACTGTCAAGGGTTTTGTGGTTGCAGTATCTAGAGAGGCAGTTGTTTCAAGACCTTCAAAAGTCAGTGGAAGCCCTAATCTAGTTTCCAAGTGACAACTTTCATGTCTCAAACCTTTGTTTGTGTATTCTTCTGTTAGAGGACATGGAAGTCATGGCAAGCCCCTCCCCTGGCCCAAGTCAGCCAAGCTCTTCAAAGTCTAGAAGATACCTTCCTTAATTATCTCAGGCTTTATATATGTTTGGATTATTTCTTTAAGGATGCTGACCTGACATCAACACTCCGGTGAAAGTTTCAAGACCAGAGACTGAAGTAGATGCCAAAGGAAGAAACTGGTAGAGCTTCAGCTGGCAGACTAGATGTACGAGCAAAGCTGAGTGTTATTGTTCTAAGATTATTGTTTCATTCAAAGTTATTTCAAATACTTAGTCATTGCAATCTGGTTTTCTGTCTAATTGCCATATAGATGGATCTGAACTTTTACTGTGTGTGCAGTGTAAGAATGGTCCTTTGAGACTCTCATCCCCTTGCTATCAATTTAATCAGAATTTGTGAATTTAAAGCAACCCCCTGTGTTCTATGTTCATTTACTAATGCCACAGTATTCTGAGACACGAGACATGAGGCATGAATTGCTGCCTTGATACTGTCAATGGGAAACTGAAGCACAACCAAGTCTGTGTGGTTTGACTGTTTTGGAAATTGTCCGTGACCGAGGCACGAACTCAGTCCAGCTCTTCAGGCTTCACCAATGGCTTAGAAATGTCCCTTTCTGTGGTCTGAGGGAATTGAATTTAAATTACAAGCAGATTTAAGGTTGTATGTTTTTTGTATAGAAAGTGTTGCTTATACATCTAAAAGCTTTTTGTGTTCCCTGCCCACGAGTTTCGAAGGTGGTGTTACAATCTGGGTAGATTTGTACTCAATACAAGAGCAAATAGTTCCACAAAGAACTCTGAAACAAGCCTCAATGCCTTCTTATCTGCCCTTTAATTTTGTTTGAGCTGGGGAGGTAGTGTTTCTGCCCTTCGTGTACTCAAACATGGAAGAAGATTGTTTCTAGCTTTTATTTTCATTCACAATCTCATAGTATCAGTGGGGCCTGTGAACAATATGTTTCCGCTTTGCCTGCTGTGTTTATAGTTTGATAAATCAGGTTAAGCTCTCCATCTATTCCCACAGCACCTCCAGTGCCAAGGTGCATGGCTGAGAGGAACCTCTTCTGGATGGAGCTCCAGGGAGGCAAATCTCTTGTGACGTTGCTGTGCCTTTTTGGGGGCAGTTCACAACAGAGAGAAAAGGAAGCGTGGGAAGCACATGTGCCCACCTTCTCCTTGCCCCTGTTTTTCAGAGGGTGGTCTGCTCTCACATGAGCACAGGGAAGGGCATGTCACACCTCTGAATTTCCAGACCTGGAACCTGGGCCTGTTGGTATCACCAACATATCCCTGATTTCAAAGATTGTACTAGAAATGGCTGCAGAGCCAAAGAAATGCAGTCTGAGTTTGGTAACTAACTACAGGGCAGGCAGGAGTGTAGTCAGCTCTGAACAACAGTAGAGAAAAGGCCCTATGCAGGAGAAAGGCTTTTGATGGTGTTCCTTTTTGATGAGTTGGCCAGTGCTATTTCCTCCTTTGCTGACTGTGCCACAGTTTACCATATATTTTAGGTACCTGTCTTAGACTGTAACTCATCTATGTTTCTTTTCTTGCAAGGTGACGGATGTTACTCCTGGACTAGAGGGAAAGACCAAGGAAGTAAAAAGCAGCAAGAAGAGGTAAAATGTCCCTGAAGACATGGCTCCATCTGTTGCCTTAAATAACTGTTTACAGTCTTTTTTAAAATGTTTCCCATCATAGAATCCACACCGTGTCAGCAAAGGGTCTGGACTGAATGTTCACAATGTGAAGGAAATAGATAGTTTTCCTTTTATTTGTCACTGAACTTAGACACGTGTTCTGTGGGATATGAAGCTTCTATGGTGCCAGGGCTTGTTGGGTGTCAGTGGATTTATGGGTTGTCTCTTGGTAAGGATGTTTGTACCTTGAGATCCATGAGATTTCCCACTGGAGTGGGTGGGAAATTCGCACTGATTTCCACAGGAGGGACCCACAGAGGATTGCAGCCACTTCCTGAGAGGGGAGCAGGCAACAACCCTTCTCAGAAACAGTGGGAGAGAGAGTCATGGTCACAGTCAACAAAGCAGAGGGCCCTTGTCCTCCTAACAGCTGCCTCTGGTTAATGTGCAGAGTGGGTTGTCCGTGAGGCTTAAGTGTGAGATGGTGAAAATGGCAGAGGCAACTGGTGGGTCTGCTTCAGGAGAGGGGCCAGGCTGAGGTGATCCTACCAGGGCTGGAGCCCAGCTCTGTCACAAACCTGAAGAAAGGAGCCAGTGCACAAGCTTAGACCCTGAAGAGAGAGTGGGGGAAGGAGTCTAGAGAGGAAGAGAGTATCAGGATGTGACTCTTGGTATCTTGAGCGTTACCTGCTCTTTCCAAGAGCTTCTCTCCATCCAAGTAATACATCAGTTTTGGAAGCTGAGCTCGCTTCTCATCTGGGCTTGTTCTAGAAGAGGTGGGGAATTTGTTTTGTGTGGAGGAGAGCCCATTGGGAGGGTGTCTGAGTGTGCCTGAGTGAGTATCTGTGTGCGTGTGCCCTGACCACTTTTGTAAGTTGAAGCAGTATTTATCCTCGGCTGGATATCAAACTAACGCTGATTATTTGCTCCCAGCTTTTTTTAAATGCCTGAAAGGTGTTTAAAGGCACGGCTGGTATCAGGCAGGCTGGGGTATCATTGGATGCACACTGGCAGGCAGCTAAATTATGTCAAGCATTTGGGGAGGGCAGAATTAGCACACATTCCAGTCCCATCTCCAGCTCCGCTGCAATTAACCTTTCTTGATCCTTGTGCCTATCAGTGGGCAGGAAGCCTCTGTGGTCCCTCAGTGCCGAGGACACTGATTTATCAGGTCACCTGCACTGTGCAGTAACCCAAGAGCTTCTTACCACTGACCCCATCCCACTGAGGGCCTCTCCCCAGCACCCCCAAGATTTCCCAGTGTACGAGACTGTTCCCCGGGGTCGAGGTGTGACACCTTTGCCAGATGGTGCCATGGTTTCAGAAGACAGACCTTGCCTCCTGAGCGTGTCTCTGTGAGCACTAAGCGCTGGGGAGCGGATTGCTGTGGTCGAGCACTGAACAGCAGGGCAGGATCCGTGGGCAAGGAGAGAAGAGGGTGCATCCCAGGAACGGGACAGGACCGAGGGTGCTCGGTTTGAATCAAGGCACCAAATCCTGAATACTCATTTTTTAAAGTATTCTCCAGAGAGGTGGGGAGCTGCCTTCTGCACATTTACTCTTGTCAAATAAGTAAAAGTCTTGGCCAGTGAGGCATACCAGATTTCCCAAGGCCTGGAGTGGTCCATGTCTGCTTTGTACTTGAGCTGAGCACCCAGTGGGATTGCCATTGACCACTAGATGGCAAATGGTCACCTCAGCGAGTTACTTCTTATTGCAAACTGAACCAGGGTTGTTACTAAGTGAGATCTCGCCGCTGTGAGGCTGGTGCAAACACTGATTGGGAGCAAAACATAACTCAAAACGAAATAAAAGGAATCGCTGACAGCCTGAGGCCTGTTCCCCGGGAGGTACAAGCTGAGTCATGATGCAGAGGATTAGAATTCTTTCTGATTTCCAAACCTTTGGGAGATTTGTGTTTCATGTGTCATTATGCCCCATTTGGTGACTAAATGAACTCGTTTCTGAACCCTTAATGTGGGTAATTTTTTTTCTCTTTGATAGATGTAGCAATATTCCATTGTGTAGTGAGGCATTGCATTTGCCTTATTAGGTTTATTATTGAAAGATTTCAAAACGTTCTGGGAACAGAAACAGCAAAGATTCACGAGATCTAATAGGAGTGAGTGAAATGTCTTTTTTCTTTCAGCAAAGGGATGTGGCAATGGAGGAAAGATAAATCTGACCATGAGCAGAGGTAAGGGGGGAGCCCTGCAGCCCTGTGTTGCTGGGACCAGGATGAGCGCTGATGTCGGGATATCAAGGAGGGTAGGCAAGTAAAGCAGTACAATGAGTTTCCCTGAGTGTGTTCTTGTGATCACAGGGTGACCTTTATGTCTGGGCTGTCCTGGGAGCTACGCCTCTCTCTGTTGTCAGGCTGTAAATCCTGCCCAGCAGTTCCCAGGTGTGACACAGCCTCCCTTCCCATACGGACCACGATAGTCACGATGCCGTCTGCTGGGGAGTTTCCCCTTTCTTCTGCTGGCTCCATTACACAGATGGTCACATAAGGAAAGTTACAGGTTTAAAAATATGTTGAAATTGAGACCTAAGGGTGCTAAGGCGTGAGCCAAGAGCAGTAGCCAATAACCTTTTCCATCCCCATGATAGGAAGCAGAGGCTGTTTTCCCCTAAAGAAGCTCCCCGATTCAGCAAGTTGCCCCGAGCACACGGGGAGGTGTTTGACAGCAGCACATTAAGCAATGTCCCTGGGTGCAATATAGTGAGAGCTGAGCCAGGGCACCCTGCCACTCATTCCAGATAAGTCGAGCCCTTTAACACCAGGGACTGCGAGGGGCTTGTTCCATGCTCTCAATGAGATAAGCTGCCATCCGCGCTTCACAAGACACTCCGATCTGCCAAGCCGCTCTGAGAAAACCTGGGAGATGTGCAGCATGATTTAAAGCACGTTGGAGACTCCCCCAAGCAGCAATCCCAAACTGGGGGGGTCTTGCTAAGGAAAAGTGAGGAGCTACTGGAGGGGTGGGATCCTCAGAGAGGGGAGTGTTCAGTGCTCAGCAGCTCTGAAGGAGCCAACTACAGCACGAGACCGATGGAGCTGGCAGTACCAGAATCTAAAAAGTGGGAGATTGCTTAAACATTCTCCAACTGAAACGTATTTTCACCATCCTGAGCCTCCCACGTGTTTCATACAGTGTAAATGGTACCTGAGGGAGGGTAGTCTCTGTACGCACACGCTACCATTGAATGGTCTCACACTGAGGTGGGAGCTCATTGGAGAGCAATCTGTGTGCCAGTGAGGGCAGTTTCCTGGCTGTAAGGATATTTGCATAGAGCTGTGAGCTTCGAGTTCTCCTTTTCCCTGCTTTTTGTGATTATTTTTTTTTAAAGCTGCCAAGATGAAGTCACGTTTTTGACATGCCCTTCCAATTTGGAGAGCAATGAATCCTTCAGTGTTTTGGTCTTGTATATACATAAGACTTTTTCAGGTGAGGAGAATTCAGCGGTTTCCTTTGATCAAATTCCTCAGTAATGCCAACCAGTACATCTGTATCATCATCATCCTAAACAATGAAGTCACAAAAGCCAGACTAAGAGAGGCAAACAGTATTTTGAGTTTTTGCTGCTGTCAGAGCATTACTAAGAAGTGTGATACAGTTTCCCTTACCTATAAAGAGGTAGGAAAGACAAAATTTTATGTTCAGTTGCACGACAAACAACATGAAGGTGGCTGCTGACAGCCCTAATTTATCCAGTATAATTCCAATCATCAAGTTACAGAAACTGAAATCTAACAGATTTTAATTTTTGCATTTGTAGGGCCGTATTTAAACAGTATTTTTCACTGAATCAGTCTCTTCATGTTTTGTTGATATGATTGCAAGCTGCTGCCTTTGTAATTACCATCTCATGCTGAGACACCAACTAATGCTGCCAAATATATTCCATCTTGCCTTAATACTCAAGTTGTCAATTAAATAATTGCAAGCTATTTATCAAAATTGTCAACAAAATAATTTCTGGCCACCAGAGCCTGTTTTCTTCCATCCCATTGTTCAAGATTAAGAATGCATAGTTTTATGAACTAAGGACAAGATAATTTAGCAATGGTTCCCAAATTGGTTCTTTGTTCTTTTAAGGCTGTGGGAGTATTTAAATGGAGTTCTCATTAAGGAAAAGAATGATATTCCTCAAAGAGCCCACTTGGACATAGCTGACAAAGAAAGAGGAACAATTCTGGACATTTTTCTAAAGTTATTTGCTGAGTCTTGCTTTTGTCAGTGTCACTGAAGCTGCTCAGAGAGTTGCCTGAAGTTTAACACCCGCATGAATACCAAAGCTCCATAAAATAATGAGATGATGAGAGAAGGAATTTCAAAAATGTAAAATTAAAACTTTCTCTTGACCTTTTTCTGTTACCCTGTTCTGTGAAGCAAGTGTGATAAGAAGCCTGCAGAGTCAAAACTCCTGGTATTAACAGCGTGCCTACCCTGCTGGTCTGCTGATTACTGCACCCCACTGCAATCACTTGCCACATGAAGATTCTAAATAGTAATTGATTTATTTTTGACCATGTCCCACCAGGTTTGAATTGTCAGACTGAATTAATAAATTGTGTGACCTTTGAAGGTACTAAATTTTAAACGACCTTTTAATATTGGAGCCTGCATCTGCATGGAAGCATATACCAAGATAATGGAAGTGGGGACAAATCAATAGATTTCTTGAGACATCTTCTACCCCATAAATGATATAAGCAAATATTAAGCTTACTACTCCTGGAAATACTTGTGCTAAATGTAAGCATTTTTATTGCCCGTGTTAGTTCATTTTGAGGCCTGGCAGGAAAAAAGACAGGTTAGATGGTGAAATGTATAAAAGTAGATGCAAAAGCAAGGGCCCGCTTTGCTTTTCTCGTGTAAGGATCTAAGAATTTTCTGTGTCTCATTCTCTGACTGCAGGACTGAGCTATGTACTTGAGAGTGTACTAGAAATTTCCCGATTAAATACAAAGCCAACCCAATGCCACTAGAAAATGACAGCTCTTCCAAATAACTGCTTGGAGAATGAGCACACGGAGCTGGGACTCACAGGAACAAGGAGGCCATGAGCTTGCAGTGAATTTGCTGCACGTGACTGACAGGACACTGACAGGAAGGCAATGTCCAGCTATTTCCAGCTCTTTTCTTTCTGTTTCAGTTGCTCAGGCTTTGCACTGGCTTGAAAATCTCTCCTTTATCATTATTTATCTGTACTGCCGCACGGCCAACGACCTGCAGCTGAGACCAGGTTGCGCTAGTGCAAATGCACCCTGATGGATGCCCTTCCTAGAGCTTCTGTCACCTCAGCAGGAAAAAAGGAGAGAGGAAAGGGAATTGCCCGTTGTAGTGCAGGTGGTTTTTGTGCCCTGCTTGTTAATATGTCACCCATCCTTTTCACTTGCCTGGAAATAGCTGATGAAGAAGAGGCGCCGCTGGCTTCCCATATAAAGCTATTGATGCGCGTCTCAGTGTTGCCTCTGGGTCAGAAGGAGGTTGTGTGACAGAGTTTAAGTATTTCCCTGCCCTCGTGGCCACACAGTGACTTGCCTTCTTCTCCCTGTTTTCTTTTCTTTTTCTTGATCGCACAGGTTGTCATGCGTTGCCACACTTCTCCCTTCCCACTCTTTCACTACGTACTATCTTTTCATTTTCCAGTGACATCCAAAATCAGAATAGAGAGTTGCTGGGAACAGCCCATTTATGGGAAGGAAATCCAGAGCAGCCATGAACCGAGGCGTACAGGAATACGGACGTAGGCAGATGCAGGAATGGAAACTAATTTTAGTTATTCCATTGCAAGCTCATCACACTGTCAGTGTCACACTCTTCTTTATCTCCCATATCACACCCAACAGTTGCCTCATGCCACAGCTATCTCCTGACAGAGACCATTGTGGGACATTTTCATAATAATTTCATCCCTGTATTTTGGAAAACTTCTGCTCACATGCTGTGCTGGTTGCTAGTGTGCATTAGCATGCATCACTCTCCTACTTCCCTGAAATGACATGTCTGTGGTGTCCTGATTAGAGAGCAGCCTCCAACTGAAATTCCTGCATTTACACGGCTTTTGAAAAGGATTTCAGCTTTGCCCAGTATGAATTTTCAAAACTTCTTAACAAGATGTCATGTCAATTCAGGCTGAACGTTGAGATTCGACCCAAGTGCTGTGACAGACATTTGTCCTATAACTCCTGACACTGTGCAGCGGAAAAATATGTGGGTTTTTTTCAGACTGATCTCAGTGGTTCTGAGCGCTAGTTAAAGTCTCCAAAGGCACTTCTGTTCTTCCATGAAAACACCCCCTTTTCTTCTTTATTAATGCTATATTACTTATGGGTAAAAGCAGTCATGTGGCTGAGAGTGACAGCTCTTTGTGTCATATACAAAAAAAGACTTCCAGGCTTGACATTATTTGTTTTCCAAAGGTTTTAGCATGGAAACAAAGGTTCCCTTGTGCTATAATGCAAATCCTTTGCAGGAACAGGATGGGATGAGCTATTTTCTTGAGGTGAAGCAGAATGTTGCATTTTGAGTTCTGGAAACTGAGGCACGGTTCCTGGCTCTGCTGTCTGTGTCCTCTGCTACCTTCGGTAAGGAGGTTGATAGATTTTCTTCCTTCTTCCTTCTTCCTCTGCATACAGCCTACATTCTCAGGGGACGGGATTTGTTTCTTATCTATTGCAGATGTGTCTAACTGTACTGCTGACAAATCAGCATAAAACTTAAACGAAAATTGTAAAGCGCTTTGAAATCATAGGATACTGGCAATGTTTGATGCTTGTTAGGTTTCCTGTCTCATCTGCCCTAAATATGAGGATTTGGAGTTGCAGTTTGAAGATATGTAAGAAATGTCCCCAAAAGCTCACAGTAGGTGAGAATCCTTCCCTTGTGAAATCTGAAATGAAATGCTCTTACTTCCACCTTCCAGCCACAGTTCTACCTGTGATATTTTTATTCATATATAAGCAAGGCAGGCAAAATTTTATTATCCTCCAGCAGATTATTTAATTGAATATTTTTTCAACAAATGTCTCTTTTCAAATATTTTGAAAAAAAAAAAACAAAATGAAACTCTAAGGAATATTTGCTTTTCAATAATGCTTCTGTATTTAAACCAAGCACAATTCTGTTTTCCTCTACTGTAACCTTTATCTCTTTGGTTTTGTTTGGTGGTGTTTTCTGGGAGATTTTTTCAATAGAATCAATTAAAACCTTTAGAGAAAATGGATGAAAAAAATTAGAAAGAAGGAAATTTTTTTCCCATGTTTTTAAAAAAAGCCTATTATGTAATAACAATATTATTTTAAAATCTTAATTAAATTTGTTAAGGTATGAACTGCTGAATCAAAATCCACTGGAGTTTTTGCACGTGGAGAAATTACATGTGACATTGTAACTGACTGGCAAACTCTCTGTTTATTCACTCAGGAACTATTCACGTCCAGAAAGCCCAGGACACATAAACAGGCATTAATCACTTTCTCCGGGGAAAGGCTCCACATCCCGATCTGCTCTCGGTGTGTTAATGAGAGCAGGTGTTCCTCCCTCCCAAAAATCAGACTAAGGAGGGGTGAGGATGCTTAAAAAACACTTCACATTCTTTTTCCCCACTTCCTCTCACCCAGAGGAGCATCACACCCTTTCGATCTTGTCTATCGTCGACCTTGACACTTGGTAAAGCCTGGCTTCACTTTCTAGCCTTTCAGCACAGAGCTTGCTTCACACATTCCTGCTCAAACCCGTGCTCTTCTGCTGCCTCTTGACAGAAGAAGCCGTGGAGGCGTCGGCCTGGAGGAAGTTGTGGGGTGCCTGAGATTAGAGTCTGTTTTGGAGCCCCACAATCTTCAGGACCAACCCTTTTGACAAGTGAGTGGTTCCCAGGAGCTGTGGCATGGCCCTGGCCACCGCCGTGTCAGCCGCACTCCCGGCTGTCCCCGAGCTGCTCTGCGCAGTGAGGAAATGCCTCTCTCTGCTCTCTGGGCTCATTTTCCCCTCCAGTTCTTGCCATGGTATAAGAACAGAGAGTGGCCAACCCATCGTGCCACCTCCACCAGCCGCCAGCTCTGACAGGAAGGGCAAAACGTTAATTAAACAGTGCTGTGCACACACCGAATATTGTTCCCTGGCACTGCCAGGTTTGGAGGGGAGGGTTAGGTTTTCATTAGCCACATTTTCCTACGTACAACTGCAAATTCACTGGGGAAATGAATGCAAACTGCCAAGGAGTGAGGGCCAAGAGACTTTTCTACAACTCTGCCTGTCTGATGCACCATTAGTGAAATGGGGTCATTGCTTATGCTACAGATTTAATAGTAATTAAACAGTAATGCTTATTAATGTTCCCTCTTCAGCTACCTCAGTTAATCTACTTAGCATAGATTTTTTTGAGAGTGATTTCTTTCCTAGGATACTTACCGTGCATGTAAATTGCATTGCATCCCAAAAAAAAAAAGGCCAAACCTCTTCATTTTAGTGACGTGAAATAAAGCTCTTCTGTCAAACATCTTAATTCAGGGAAAAAAAAAAAAAGGCATATGTTAAATGCCTCAGCCTGCAACCCAAGAAAACAGGAAGCTGCTTTTATATCAGATGTACTCTGTGGGTATTCCTCATCTGACAGATGCCCAGCAGAGTCTGAATTGAGTAAAATAGGAAACTCAGCAAATATTTCATATATTCACATATGAATTATTCACATATTCACGTATTTTCATACAGCACAGTGGGCTGCTTTGCCCTTCGATAGGCTGTTGTTCTAGGAGTTATCAGAACGAGAGCGGAAATGCAAGGACGGCTGGAATGTCTGAGCAGTAATTGTATTGCTAATGAGCCGCTGAACCAGGATGACACATTTGTGGGTTGGGAGATGAATGTCAGATCACTGTGCGCACGCTACTCTTTACTTCACATATTTATATCTGCAGGGTGTGAAATTAGAGATGGATAGAAAATATGTCTGGATTTAGCAGGGCTTGGAGAGGTCAGTGGGGCAGCCTCTGCTCCGAAACAGCCCCAGCGCTGTTCATCTCGCTGCCAGAGCAGGGAAAGGAACTCTGCTCAGTTTTGGCACCCAGCGAACCAGAGCTGCCCAGCAGATTTAAGTTTTAATTCGTAGAAAAGCAGAGTCAACATAGAAAATCCTCTCTGGGTCTAGAATTGTTCATCTGGATTAAGAAAGTAACAGAAGAATTTCAGCCAAGGTGAGATTGAGGGCCAGGTGCAGTCCCCACAACAGCCAGAGAGGAGATTCGGCTGAAAACCTCAGAGCTGTTTAATTCAAAACCTTCAGCTCTAAATCTCAGAGAAAACTGCAGACTTTCAAAGAGGAGCCACATAATACAGTAGATCCTGGTGCTTATGAGCTCAGCAAGGCATGTGCTGTGCAGTCAGGCTGGAGTTCGTGTGTCTGAGAAGGAAAACCAGACACAGCCAAGGACTGGGGACGAGGCCAGTGAAGTGCTGAGAAGGTTCGGCACCTGCTGCCTTCCAGCAAGCGGTTCCTCTTCAATGTTTCTCTCTTTCGTCTAATGAATCTGCATTTTAACAAATCAGTGCATTTCTGAAATTAATATTTAAGCATAAAAAAAAGAAAACCACTTCTATAGGTATTATTTCTCTCATGACAAATGACCGGTGGCCACCAGCCATCCTGAAGGTTTTCCTTTGCAGTCAGTAGCCAGTGTCGTGCTGCATCAAAGAGATAAGGCTAAATCTATTCTCATGGTTTTTAATATTTATCTCACTTCCTATGCCTTAGTTCAGCACAGTCAGGTGGTGAATCACCAAGAAAAAGAAGATTGTGCTTTTCTTTTACAGCTAAGTGAAGAAGAAGTGACCTGAACTCTGCTCCAAATTTTCTCCAATTTTTCTGTGCTTAGCTCTGGAAAGCCACAATACTCAGAGATGAGCCTTCGAGAAGGCTGCAGAGGACTTATAGTTAAACTTGCACAGGTCTCCAAAATGAGATCTAAATTAATCTTCCTAAGCTCAAATACCTAATTCTAATGCAGTGTGGCAATAACAGGGACCTTGATAATGTATTTAGCTTTTATTGTTAAGTTCCCCATGTTTAGAAGAAGAAAAGTTGAATAAACAAGTTTAAAAGGCCATGCTGAAGTCTGGCTCTGTGACATCAATAATGCACATTATTTTCACAAAGATATTGGTATTTATGAAAAAAATAGAGGATGGGTTTAAAACAGGCCTGATTTGAGTACCGTTCTCACAAAGTCAGGTGGAGTTGTGGCCGCTTGTGCCAGCGATAGATTCGGGCTACTGAAGAAGGAAGAAAGTTGCAGAGATGGGGTAACACATCAATGGATGTGCTTACCCATAATAAAAAAGCAGAGTCTTTAGTTCTTAGTGCTTGCAAGGTGACAATCTGCAGCAGACGCAAGAAATGGCTCCTTCTCTTGGGCGCTGAACAACATGGGCACAGCTGAGCTCTGGCTCTTCCCAACACCAGGGCACTTCCAAAAAGTCTGTGAAGAACAAGGAGATTCAAGTGGACAATATTATCTAAGAACTGGACCAAGTTTTGTATGCACGATGCTCGCATTTTGTTGAAATTTGCGCAACAAAGCAAAAAAGGCCACTAAATAATTTTAGTACAACTTTTTTGTCAAAATCACTCCCATATTCCCCACATTTGCCTCTGAGCTATTTGAATGGATGAGAAGGTGAAGTCGGAGTAGTCTGTTGGCCTTTGTGTGTTTTCAATCATTTTTAGCCAGCCTCTCGGCAGTGCTGTGACTGTGCTATCAAGAATAGCTGTAACCTGCCCAGTCACATACACAACATGAAGAAGGAAGGAAAGATTTTCTGAATCATTTGCAAATATTCTAGTCACAAAATCACAGAATTGCCATGGTTGGAAGGGACCTCTGAGATCATCGAGTCCAACCTTAAAAAAAAACAAAACAAAACACAAACCAAACAACATCAACATCAAAAAAACCCCAAACAAAACCAACCAAACAAAGAAAGTCCTCTCTCTGTTTCTGAGCATTTATACAGCACGCAGCACTGACCCCTGGCATTCAACTAGTGTTAATGTTTAGGTGAGGAAAGAGTGGTTTATAGTGAAAATAAGCACGGGGGGGTGGGGGGGAAGTGCTTTATCACAAACTGTGTGGTGCCAATGCAGGTGTATGGTGCCTGCACCAAAAAAATACCCAAGGCCCAGCTTTACAAGCCCTGCTCTCTGGCTCTCATTTGATCTCTCTTCAAAGTGCTCCCTCCAGCAGAGCCCTTGCAAAGCACAGCTTTAGAGTTGCAATGGGAGAAATTCTCCTCGCTCATCAGCGCTCAGGGCCTTGTGGCTGCGGCTCTGGAGTGTCCAGAGTTCCTCTCCCATGCCTTGTGCTGCACGAGTGCTGAAGAATGGACCTTTTCCCAAAGAAGATCCTTCAGAAGAGTAATGTAAAGACTTTGCTTTAAGATGGTTCTGAAAAAGGTGGAGTTGTGACCTTAAGGGAGCTATTCTTTGCCCTTGGTGTGAAACTGATACGTTTGGATAGAGGATCTGTAGAACTTACATGTTGGCTTGAAAGCTGTGTGGATGAGAGTTGTTCATGCACGGCAAAGGAAGTCAGCTACCAGGAGGCAGAGAGAAAGAGCAGTTCCTCTCTGAGGAGAAACTTGTCCTATCTCCAAGTGTCCTAGCAGAATGTTTACAAAACGCTCATTAAGGGAAGGGGGATTGCAAGATAGCAAGAAATCTGGTGAACAGCTTACACTGCGCGAGATAAGAGAGGGAGGGCGACCATAGAAGAGAGCGAGCCATATCCAATTACCGAGACCTGGTTTTGGGGAGGGGGAAGGGGGAGACAGACAGGACGGATCACAAGTTTCAAGACAAGAGCTTCCAAACTTGTCATCTCTGTGTGACACAAGCCGCGTACAACCCAGCGGATAAAACCGCCACTTAGCCCACAGGAGAGCTAGAGCTTGTTGAGTGCGGTTGGGGTTAGAGCGAAGTCATGGATTCCGTAGTCGTCCAGCTGTGGGCTGTCCTCTGTCTCTCGCTTCACCTTGCCACCGGCAGTCCCATCCTGAGCTTGGAGCACTCTTCCTTGGAGGAAGATGTGCCTCTTTTCGACGAGATTCTCTCTGAGCAGGATGGCGTTGATTTCAACACGCTGCTGCAGAATATGAAAAACGAGTTTTTGAAGACATTGAACCTCTCTGACATTCCTCTGCACGAGACGGCCAAGGTGGATCCACCAGAGTACATGCTAGAGCTGTACAACAGGTTTGCCACTGACAGGACATCTATGCCATCCGCAAATATTATTAGGAGCTTCAAAAACGAAGGTAAGATATGTGCATCTGTAGGAGAAGTAAATAGAAATGAGACTCTTTATAGTCAGTATGAACCGTATTTGCACAGCATGGAGTGTGAACCGCAGCAGGGGAAAAAAAGGCCTTTCGGTAAGGATGGTGTGGGAAATAGGCAGCCGACAGTGTGTGTCCCGGTGTTCCCCACATCCCACTGCTCGTGAGAGACATCCCTTGTCCTCTGCTTTTGAGATTGCAAGGTCTGGGGGGAAGAAGGTGTTTCTTTAATGTTAGAATGGCACCATGAGAGACATCCCTTGTCCTCTGCTTTTGAGTCTGCAAAGTTTGGGGGGAAGAAGGTGTTAGAATGGCACCGACTATAATTTGGGTGCATCCTTTCTATTATCCTGTAATGACACACATCATTTGCAATTACCTGGTTGATTTTTCAAATGGATACCTTAAGTAATATTTAAAATTGTTGCAAGGAATGTTTTTACAGGCTGTTCAAAGGTGCAGTATTTTCCTATTATGAGCTTAACCAAACACGGCTTTCTGATTATATCCTCTCATTATTGATCCTCATGGGATTTGTAATATTTTCTTCCTTTGGCATCTGAGCACCGTCCAGCAAATATATAGTGAAACAGAATTTTGGATAATCTTTAGGTTCTACTTTGGAGGACTAGAATATTTCATATTAAAAAAAAAAAAAAGAGCTGAAGAAGCCAAATTGTGGCCATAGGTCATTTCCCTGTATGTTTCTGCTTCTGCATTTCCTCTCAGTTCAACAAGGAGAAGATAATGTTCCAGTGCTAACATTCAATACCTATCTGTGGCAATACAGGTTTTATGTTAAAAACGTTTTTCAACTAATCATTGCCCAATACCGATTCCTCCACCTGGCAAATACAAATGCTTTCAGTCTTTTTAACTACTCAGGGGTACAGGCAACTATTCAAACTGCCTTGGGGCTTCCCTCATCCTTTGTTAGTCTAGTTAACGAAGTATAGAAGTTGTTACTGCTTTTTTCTAACATTTGCAATTACAAAGTGATGAACTTCAAGGAGAGGCTACGAGCAAGTCCTTTCAGTTGTGCAGCGCAGTGGGATGTGAGGAGAGAACCCAAAAGCTCTGTTTTGCCCTGTCCATCTGCCAGGCCTGGGCACCCTTTAACCAGCAACACTTTTCTGGTTTGAAGAGGCACTCCACTGGGGTTTAAATCTTCTTTACATATCCTTTTCTCCACTCTGGAGAGATGTCTTGAAGGGTTGGTGGCAAAGCAGTTGCACCCGCTGGTGAAGAGTCACTCGTCTGACCAGCCGTGCCTGTCACTGCTCATCAGCACAAAGGAGGACATGCAGGAACACAAGTTGGTTTTTCCCACTTTGCACTATTTGGAAAAATAAATGGGATAAAAATTAGTACAATGTGCTAACGAATAAAATACAGTGTGGTTTAGTGACATAAATCTGAAGTCATTCCATTGGCAAACCCCAAATTCAAATACAGTGTGGTTTAGTGACATAAATCTGAAGTCATTCCTTTGGCAAACCCAAAATTTGTTCAGGTTTGCAGCATTTCCAATGGTGCAGCCCAACGTGGCTCTGGCCCTCCCAAGCTCTGGAGCCAGGGCGCTCGATGCCGTTTCCTCACGGCCCAAGTTCTTGGGTAAACTCAGCTTAACCTTGTGGGATTCCAATATTTCCCTCACCTCTTCCAATCCAAGCCAGCAAGATGAGGAGTGAGATTGCTGATGTTAAGACAAGCTTCATAAACACATGCAGTTAGAGGGATTATGCGATTAGTGTTTGTTATGTATCTTGAAAGTCTGTATAATGAAGAACCATCCGTTTCATGCTAAAGAGCTCTTTTGGTAGAGAAATTAATTACATGCAAGGACCAAGATAGTGGAAACAGATCATACCAGGTACATTTTTTTGTTCACCTGCTGACTGGAAATTGGCAGTAATGGTAGTTTCATTATTATCCATTAAATTCTTTATTAAATTTGTTGTACGAACATTATAGAAATATAATGAGCTGCATGGCTGGAATTAGGTCTTTGTTTTAACCCATGAACTGTAACATCCCCATTGTAAATGGGACTGTAATCAGTTCTTAGAACTTGAATAAAGGTCTTAAGGGAAATTTTTCTCTTCCTATGGACTGGAGATCTCCCTGGCCCACCTGGGGCTGTACTGGTAACCTGTGGACTTTCCAGCTAAAGAGCAAAGTCAGATCCTGACTTGGAAATGAAAACTTCTCATGCCTTGCTAGTGCTCACCCACCTTCCCCTGCCTCCTGCTGAATTACATCTTCCATATGGCCAGGTGGCATTTCTCCCTCCTGTCGTTATGTGTAATCACTGCAGACTTGCTTTAGCGAGTCGAGCTCTAGGAAATCCCAGAGATTCCTTCCTTTATGGAGGTTACAGCTAAGTGTGAATCTGAGTGTGAATAGTGTTGTCGTCCAGCTCACGGCCCTGGCACCGTGCAGAGCAGATTCAGCTCCCACCTTTATCAATTGACAGGTAGGGAAATACAAGCCCAACCACCTTTTTTTTTTTTTTTTTTTTTTTTTTTTTTTGTCGTCCAGCTCACGGCCCTGGCACCGTGCAGAGCAGATTCAGCTCCCACCTTTATCAATTGACAGGTAGGGAAATACAAGCCCAACCACCTTTTTTTTTTTTTTTTTTTTTTTTTTTTTTAATTTATGAACAGATGAAAGTGCAAAATGGAAAAACAAACTAAAAGGGCAGGTGCCTCAAAACTGAAATTAAGTAGGACAAGTCATGTGCTTAAGTTAACTGCTTGCTTAAGTGCACTGATGGAGCATGGCCAATACTTGCAACTTTATCAGTGTCATTTTTTCTACAAACATATCAAAATTGGAGAAGTCAGAGATGAAGATAGTAATAGGTCACAAGTAGTTTGCCTTTGCAGAAATGTTACCCATAGTCCCTATGTCCTATTCTGCCTTCTGAGTTCCAAGTAGACAGCACAGTCATTCAGCAACAAATACACAATCATGCGCTAAGAATCCTGCATTGTGTGAAGAAATGCATATTGCCTGTGTATAAACAAACAATGCAGATAGGACAGACAGCCTGACTGACAAGCAGATATTATGTACTTCTTATATGTTTTATTAACTAAAGCTGCCAAAAGTGCCTGGCTGAGTACAGCTGTTTGACTGCTCACTTGAAGCCCATTGAGTCTGTGGCAGGATTTCTGTTGCCTGATGTTCACGCTGGATGTTCACTGCCTGCTCTTCCTAACCAGGAGCCTTTACATCTTCTGATGCTACTTTTCCTCTCTTAGTGCTTGGCCCTTTCAGTTTCTGAGGGATGTTTCAGCAGAAGGGAACACTTGCTGGCACAGAAATGCTCAGCAGACACAGACACAGCCTGTGGTCTTGTATATGCAGGCTTCTTGTATATGCATCCTTCTTCCCTTCCTCTCCTGCACTGATGAATGTTTCCCCTCATTTCTTAAAGAGTTACTGTGCTGCGACCTAGAATTGTTTTTGTTTCGGTATTATGCAACACATTTTTAATATGTAATCCTTCCAGGGCAAGGAAGTCCCTGGAAGGCATGGGGATAGAAGGACAATCTATGAATCCGGATTTATGCTCCTTATCATGTCTGGGATCTTGCTGTCCTTAGACATCTGAAATAAATTTGGCCTTTTTTAGAAGTACAGTTTTGGGAAATGATGAAAAGCACTCTACTGGAGCTGTTCAGCTGAAACCAAGCAATGCAAAACATGTCAGATGAAGTTTGGTGCATGTGTTGCTGGATGTATTGACCCTTGTAAAATATTTGATCTTTATCATTTCCAGACTTGGCTTCCCACCCTATTGGTGTTACCGGAATTCGGAAATATCCTCTTCTGTTCAATGTTTCCATCCCTCACCATGAAGAAATCATCATGGCAGAGCTGAGGCTCTACACCTTGGTGGAGCGGGACCAAATGCTCTATGATGGGCTTGACCGGAAGGTCACCATTGTTGAAGTGCTGGAAGATGACCATATGGGGGTAGGAGAAGAGAGAAAGACAGTGGCACTGGCATCCAGGCAGATCTACGGCACGAGCAGCGAGTGGGAGAGCTTTGAGGTCACTGAGGCCATCAGGCGTTGGCGAAGGGCAGGGCTGACCACACACCGGCTGGAAGTTCATATAGAGAGTAGGGAAGGGGAGGAGCAGAACGGAGAGGGGAAACTCGACATCGACATCAACTCTGAGGCTAAGCATGTGCCCCTGTTGATTGTGTTCTCTGATGACCAAAGCAATGACAAGAAAGAGGAGAAGCAAGAGCTGAACGAAATGATAGACCATGAGCAGCTCCTGGACTTGGAGAACCTGGAGGTTGGCAATTTCCACGGCCAGCCTGGTGAGGAGGCGCTACTCCAGATGCGCTCCAACATAATTTACGACTCTACTGCCCGAATCCGGAGGAATGCAAAAGGCAACTACTGCAAAAAGACTCCGCTCTACATAGATTTCAAGGAGATTGGCTGGGATTCCTGGATCATCGCCCCGGCAGGATACGAAGCTTATGAGTGCCACGGAGTGTGCGCCTACCCTTTAACAGAGCATGTCACACCAACGAAACATGCCATTGTCCAGACTTTGGTTCACCTGAAGAATCCCCAGAAAGCCTCCAAGGCCTGCTGTGTGCCCACCAAACTCGATCCCATCTCTATTCTCTACTTAGATGCAGGGGTGGTCACCTACAAGTTCAAATACGAAGGCATGGTGGTATCAGAGTGCGGCTGCAGATAGTAGCAGGGAATGCATGCACAGGGGATTGCACAGGGGAGGTATTTAATGATTCAGTCTGTAAATTTGTACATTTCGGATTTCCTATTTAATAAGGTTATTTAAAGAGGCATGTACAGAAAATTGTATGTTTCCTGTTACGGGGAATGGGCAAGTCGTACGACTGTAGGGAATGTATATTTTGTTCCATTGCTTGCTTCTTGCTGTTCTTTGATGTCCAAATTATGACCGAGTCTCTCTTCTGATCAGGGCATAGAGCAGATCACTGGATTTTTTGGGAGGGCTCTTCGTGCCAAGGGGGCACATTCAAATTCACAGAAATAAAAGCATATTTTTGTAATTTATAAATGTTGATTGGCATCTGTAGGGATTTCCAGGGCTACTAAAGATAGGTGAACTATGGGCAATACACACCCAGATTGTTTAGTTTTGTGTAAAATCTTTATAAAGATCTTTACATGCTCAGATATTTTTTTAAAAAACTTAACTCTGTAGATCTTAAGTCCTGATAACTCTCAAGCTCCTAAATCACTAAGGCACAACAAGGTGTTAGACTTTTTCCCTTTTCCTTAATCCTTTCTTTAATCTTTCCCTGGCTCAGCGGTAACTGGCAGGGATGACCCAGCACTGGGAGAGGAAGGGATCCGTTCCCTTCCCCCTGTTTCTCAGCAAAGTGATGGGCCTGGGAGCGATGCCCAGCTCGTGCCACGCTCTGACCTGCAATGACAGAGATTCCCCCTCTGTGTGTTTATTGCAGAAGCCCCCCGTGGGGAGCAGCACTGGCCTTGCTGCCTTGGCCGTGCGTTGTCTCTCAAGGGCCAGAGCTTTAGGTGGCAGAAATAAGTGCGGTGAATTTCATGAATTTTTGAAATCGTACCACTTCATCCCAGCTGAAAACTAGTCCCCGTACCCAGTCCAGTAGGTTGTGCACGACACGGCTAATCCAGTTCAGGTGGCCAAGTGGTAGCATTGTGTTTAGTCTGCATAGAGCTAGGCAGAAAGGAAGCCCCTTTGTGCCAGCAAGATAGAGAGGATCTTTCCTTTATGCATGTGCTGAAGTTGTCAATTCATAAAGATATTGCCCCCCCCACTTAAACTATATATGATGGAGTCACATGCCATGTTTCCACCACTCTTCTGCAACAAATCAGGATGATAAGAAGGTGTCGGAGCTGAGAAACAATAGACCCGTCACTTTATTTATACTAAGCTGCAAATTTGTCAGATTCTTGGGAAAGTGTAAGTGACGTTGACTCTTTTAGCCTGTACCAGAGCCTACCGTACTGTCCCTGCATCTGTTTTACACTTTTAAGGGAAAGTTATCTTCCCTGGAAGTGATAAGGGTCTTTGAAAGAATCACTCCAACACTTCATGGGAAAGAACACAAAAGACTTTTATCATGCACCAACTAAAACCAGTTTCACCTATTTTCACACATACTCTTCTGTGCTTCCCATAATTTATTGACCTATTTATTGACTGCCTGCCTTTGTAATATAATGTAGAATACAGAATGTTTTATTTTTGTGCTTGTGTTGTAATCCCACTTGGATAAAGCCTTGTACTGATCCTATTTTACATGGAATCTCTCTGTTGAGTTGCGCTGCCGCAGAGATTGGGTTTGCTGGTTGTTTTTCCCCCCTTGATATTTGTAAATACCCTATACCACACTTCTCTCCCTTTCTTACACAACTGTGCACTCCCTGCAGTGATTTAAATAGCATTCTGGAGCACATATAGTCTTGCCCAGCCTATAACTACTCTTGCAGGGCTATCACTGCTGTGAGTGGCCAGCTGCGTGGTTTATTGCAGAATTATGCCGTCTCCACTCGTGCTGTGTGTTTCCAGACAGTGGGCTGTGCCGTGAGGCTGCGTTGCTTTCTCCCTGCCTCCGGTCTCACAGACCTTTCCCCCCGGCCACGCTGCGATGGCGGGCGGTGGCGAACGGCACGCTAAAAGAATCCGTCGGAGGTGTGATATCTCTCTCTGCTGACACGAGCTGCAGCAGCCAACGGTTGAAGTGTGACCGCACAGATCCTTTCAAAACCATCCACGATTCTTATGAAGCCATTTGCCAAGACAAGCCATTCACCTTGTTAGGAGTGATAATCCAGCATTAGGGAGATAATCCGACATTTGCCTTTATCATCTCTTTTCTGCGACTGTTCCCGTGGCCGTGCTCACACCAGCGTGCTTCTCACACCACGGTCCTTCACTGAACAGAACCAGCACTTCTCAACAGCCTGTAGGGCAGCCTGTGCCTTAAAAATAAGAAGTAGCCCACTGCAATCACCCATAATCACTATAAATTTTCAAGTGACCACGTAGCAAAGCAGAGGGACTGCCTTCACACCCTTTTATTGCCAGAGCTGTGTTGTAATAGAGCAGAGGGTGTGCAGCGTGTCACGGCACAGCGCACACGCGGGTGGGCATGTCATTGGAGCCATAAGGAAACCTGCACGTGGGGATTTTGACCAGCTCAGTCAAAATATCAGTGATTAGAATTAGAGGCCAGCCAGGCTTTTATTGTTAGTAAATGCACTAATTTACTGTACTGCTGATTCAAGAGCATTTCAGCCAGAATTTGCGGTGAAAAACCAGAAAGGATGAAATGTATCCTACTGTGCTATTTTGGGAGGAAACTGAGCATCTTTTGAATCCTTCAGCTGCACCTGTGTGGTTCCCAACCTGAGGTTAGAACTACTGAGAATAATATTTCATTTATTGATACGTGTCTCTTAGGATCGCATGCCTGCTTCATGAGCAAAACCTTACCTTACTTCTATCTTACCTTTGAATATAATTATGCAAAGATTTGCTGGGTGCTCATGCAGTTCAACGGCAGAGATCAGGCAAAATAACACCAGAAAAATGGGGGTAGTTATTTTATAAAGTGCTTTCCGTACGTAGCAAATTAAGGTTGTTTCTGAAAATTCAGAAGTGCACAGCTTCAAATGCACCTGTCTATATGGATAAGACACTCACAAATAAATGGTGAGTGCATGACAACAGCCAGGGGCACCAAGCTGTAAGTGCTGGTAACGTCAGCAACAAGTCCCTGAAAAAGTATTCCACTGCATGCTTGCATTTTCTTTGCTTCTTTTCTCTTTCCTTCCTTATTCCTTCCTTCCATCCATCCGCATTAGTGCTGTGAGTTCTTCTGTTTCTAAAATAATTTATTTTTCACATTAAATAGTAGTGTGCATTGATTTTCCTTTCATTTCTGATCTGTTTCATATCAACGTGCGAGCAGATGCTTGACTTAAATCGTAAAAGCTCAAACCAATTTTAGGAAGGTTTGAAAAAATATGGCTTCAATGTGGAAGTGTCTGTCTTTCCCATCCATCCACCCATCCACCCATCCATCCATCCATCCATCCATCCCTAAATCACTGCATGCAGCTAAAGGAGACAGCAACGCTGTCTCACTGAAATCATCAATATCAGTTGGATTTTTCTTTCCTCTCTGTGTAACTGAATCCGTATAAGCAAGTGTGAGCAGATGCAAAGCCCCTTTTTTTCTGGGCGCTGTGTGGAATGCTGGGCAGTGATTGCAGCCTCAATAGAGGGGACAGGCAAAGGGGTGGGGACAGAAACAAGCGATACAAAGAGAGGAAGAGCCTGGATAACATATCAGCGAGGGAGCTGAGGGAAGAGCTTTGGTCTTGGATTGCTGCTCTTAAATCAACACACACGATACCTCCAGAAGAGTATGGACTCGAGACATCTTCCTCATTTCTTGGCCTTTGAAGAAATCGTGACAGCTGTGTCTCCTGTGCAGACACTCAGCACCAATGCCAGATCTCACAAAGCACTTGGAAGTTTGAGGTTCCCTTAAATGATCCCTATCTCTTAGCTCTCAGCACATGGACTAAAATTCCTTAAATAGATTTCCCCCTAAAGCTTTCCTGCATTATCCCTTTCTTGGGTGTGATCCCTGGAGTCCAGGCTCACCCTGAGTAGCTGATTGAAGATACAGAATCCCAGGTTTTTGAGCATTAAAGCCTGACAGCTCAGCATGGCTTTTTCTGTCCCTGCTGCCCCAGCCCTGTGAGCCCCCTTGCTCTGGGCAAACTGGACGTTTTGGGGTGGCCTGGGGAGAAGGGAGCAGAGCCCCACATTGTTCTGGCACCCCCCTCTCCCGAGCAGCGCCTGGTGCTGGCTCATGCTGCTCCCATTTGGAGGTGCCCAAATGTCAGTCTTTGGGAAAAAAAAAAGAAAAAAAAAAGAAAGTATTCCTGAATATTGTGGACACATATCTCTTTCCAAAGGCAGAGGACCTTGCTGGGGGAGCAGCAACTCAGGAGCTAAAAGCATGAGGATCAGCCCCCCCAGAACTGAAGTCACTAAGGAAAAATCATCTCCCAAAGCAGCAGCCAGAACCTCTGCCCAGCCTCTTTCCCAGGCTCCAGCTGCTGCTCTGCCCTTCTTAGGACCTCCCGCAGCCTGGAGATATCCAAGGATCCCGTGGTTTTTAACAGCTGTGGGCAGTTCAGTGCCTGACCCACCTACAGCACAATGCGAGAGGTTCTGGTAAGTATTTTCTGTGAAACACACTGGGCCAAACCCCAGCAAAATCTGTGATATTTTCAGGGGGGAAAAAAAAAAAAAAAAAAAAAAAAAGAAAACAGAGAGAAGAAAATTTCCTGGCACTTGAACATCTGCTTCAAGCATTTGAAAAACTACAGCCCAGTGTTAATTTAAACTTCCTTATAACCCGGTGCAACATTTGGAGTGCAAACACAGTTAATAGGATGGGAACTGGGGTAGTGGGGGTTTGCTTACTATATTGGGAAACAAAGCCAGAACAAAACTAGCTTGAGATAGAGTTTTTGTTTATACTGCTGACCCATCTGTCTTCATTAATGCACTATTTACAGGAAAAGTTTAAAAATTAGCTTCTGCTCCTTCTTCAATTGAAACAGCAACAAATAAAGGCTGAATGGTTCATTTGCCCTTGACTAAAAATGGAAATTCTTATCAGGACCTCTTGGAAGAAGAGGTTTATTATATGGAGTGTATTATTGTTGAATATTGGAGCTGGGACTAGGCATTTTGGCCACAGCTGTATTTCTAGCACAGGCAACGTCGGGAGTGAAGAGTGTCACAGAAAGCAGAAACCAGCTACAAGACGTGACCCGTGTCTTACTCTGAATTCCTGCTTTGAAGTCTAAGGGAGAAATAATATGTTTTTTTTTCCCTGTGTTGACCCCCATGGGATAATGGTGGGGTTTCCCTGGGTGTGAAAAGGGACCCATTTGAGGCCAAGCCTTGACATGGGATAGAAACCACCCAGGGGGTCTCAGATACGGACACCAGCGTGGGGCAGTTCCCCTTTCTCTTACCTGCAACTAGAAGGACAACAAAGGGACAACACCACATATGCACTTGAATTTCTAGAGTTTAGATACATAAATGAGAACATACGAAAGCCGCCCCAAATGTGTCTGTCCTGAATGTCCTCCAGAGAAAATGAGGCAAATTTCTGACAAGCTGTAATTAAGCCAGTTTAGCTGGACAGACCTGGCCACAGGTGCAGTTGGCTCAGCTGTAACCCAAAGAGGACCTGGGTTTGTGGCCTGGCACCCCTGGACATTTCCCCATGAAAAGAGCCTGTCAGACCAACTGCTGTGCAAATGAACTTCTTTAAAAGCATCTTCTCAGTATAAAAAAAAAGTTCAGTTTTGCACTACAAGTCCACTGAAATAGAGACATCCATTAAAAAAATCAAACCCAAACTCTCTTTTCTATAAGCCATAAAGGCAGTAATTTCCAAAGGGAAATGTATCAGAGTTACCATCTCATTTGCACAGCCCACTACAGGCACAGGCATCCAAATGATCCCAGAACCTTGGGCACATTTTGGGAACAAATCTGGCTGCAAGGGCATCTTGTCCTGCTCTCCTTCTCCCCTCCTCTCCTTTCCTGCCCTGCTCTCTTTCCTCTCCTCCCTGCCCCACTCTCCTTACCCCCTTCTCCCTGCCCCTCTCCCTCCTTACCCCCTTCTCCCTGCCCTGCTCTCCTTCCCCTCCTCCCTGCCCCTCTCCCTCTCTCTCCCCTTCTCCCTGCCCTGCTCTCTTTCTCCCTCCTCTCCTTCCCTGCTCTCCTTCTGCCCTCTCCCTGCCCCACTCTCCTTCTCCCTTCTCCCTGCCCTGCTCTCCTTCTCCCTCCTCTCCTTCCCTCCTCTCCTTCTGCCCTCTCCCTGCCCTACTCTTCTTCTCCCTTCTCCCTGCCCTGCTCTCCTTCTCCCTCCTCTCCTTCCCTCCTCTCCTTCTGCCCTCTCCCTGCCCTACTCTTCTTCTCCCTTCTCCCTGCCCTGCTCTCCTTCTCCCCCCACTTCCTTCCTGCCCTGCTCTTCTTCTCCCTTCTCCCTGCCCTGCTCTCCATCCCTCCTTCTCCCTGCCCTGCTCTGCTTCCCCCCTCCTCTGCTCTCCTTCTCCCCTCCCCTCCTCCCTGCCCTGCTCTTCATCCCCACTCTCTCACTCTCCATCCACGTTCTCGTTGTCTCTTGCCCGGTTCCCAGGGGATCGGGGCTGGAGGCTGGGAGTGTGTCTGCCCCTCTCCCGGAGGAGCCTCTGGCTGGGGAGACGCTGGCTGGTGGAAGCGGTGGAAGGAGCAGCCGTTAGAGTTACTGCTTCTTTTCCCAGACAAAAGTGGAAGGAAAAGTCCACCTTTTGATACCCTTGTCAGGAAGACGAATGGTGGAAGGGGGTCCAGTTCTCCCTTGGTAACATCCCCTGCAGCAACTGAGCACATTTTTGTTCTGAGCGCATCTGCACGATAGTAAATGCCAATTTACTGCCTCTCCAGTCTCTTCAGATGTCAATCCGGATCTGAGCTAGCAATTAGCTGGGAAAATTTCTGCTTCCAACCCCATCTCCCCACACAGCATTGCTGGCAAAACTTAGGATATCCCTGCGTTATTCCAGCAAACTGAGTTACTTTTTAGAGCAGATAATGCCAGAAAATACAGCAGTGTATTGCTAACACATATCCTGTGATATATCCAGCTCAGGGCAGATGAGCTTCCTTGGACAACAGGACGTTTGGTGACTTGTTTCACGCTGTTGGAGTGGTGCCCACTGCGATTCTCTTCACAGCACAGATTGATCAAGCCCCTGCTCAGCATTTCAAGGGCTTAGCGGGCCCTTTGATTGCATTTGTTATGTAAACAGAGGAAATATGAGGGATAAAAGCAATCAGCATGGGCTGCAATAAAGGAAATGATATGAGAGGAATGGATTTCCGTGACATAGAGCCATGCTTCCTGAAAAGAGGGTGGGTTTTTTTTCTTAGCTCCAAATACTACATTTTCTGTGATGGCCCAAGATGCAGCCAACAAAGCCAAGGTGCTGTGTTTTATTTCAGATGGGCAGCTGCAGTACCATTAATTCAATATTAGCATCGCTGTGTTTTGCAGAAGCTGCTGCCCGTCGTTATCTGCAGCGACTTTAGGATGAGGGGATGCTCGCTGCAGCTCTAGAGCTCCCCAAACAATGTCCTTCAGCTCCGTGTGGCTGAGGCTTTCCAGGATGTGAGCTTCAGATGGTGTTGAAAAGATATGTGTCGAGTTAAGTGAGAAGGTTTAAATACAGGGTGGCCTCTGAAATCAAGTACAGTAGCTAACTAGCAACAACGGCTAAACAACAGTCCAACCTTCCATAGCTCTCAGGTTTATGTTGGCTTTGCTGTAGCAACTCCTTATCTCTCCCGAGATTAGAGCATTTCAGATCAGTTGTTGTGAGATTTGGTGGAATCCATTTCCTGAGCTGTCACCGCTGGCTTTGGGAGAGTGGGAAAGCAAAACACCTTATCCTACAGTACTGAACGTGCTCTCTTTGCTTTTATCATTGCCAGATTTTAGATGCCTGTCCCAAGATACTGCCACAGAGAAGCCCACAACCTGAAACACAAACCACTGAACTGTGAGCACAGCAAATGTCATATGGGAGAAAAAAGGAGCCCTTTTACCATTTCTCCAAGTACTGGTAGCTGGCATAACCCTTCCCTGCTTACTGCTTACTGCGCAGATCCGCACTATGAACCTCAATTCCCCCATGAGTTAAAATGAGAGCGAGGATCCCAGGAAACTGAGACCCACACAGTTTGGGGACTGATGGGCTGAAACAGTGGAAGTGATTTGCTTTTGGCTTGCAGCAGTTGGCTGCTGCTTAGACAGACACGAAATAGTGTGACGCCATGCGAATACAACCTGCTCTCCACAATTTCACTTACGATTTTCACTTACTTTCTAACAATTCTGAAGTCATTCCTGCAGGGAAAGCAGGGATAAACCCAACCACAGTCGCTTTCCTTGCTGAAATCCCTCCTTTTCCTTTGGGATTTCTCTAGCTCACATCATTTCTCGTTCTCTTGCACTCCTCTGCCAATCGACAACTTACACCAGCTGCAAAGCTGGCCCAATAATATTGATTGCACGTCTTGTGCTTCCTCTGTCCACCCTAATTAGTGCATTAGAGATAAGCAACGTGCCCTGAGCAGCGAGCTAATGGCAGAGGGAGCAGGCTGTGCTTCGTGGGGCATGTGTCCTTCCTGACGGGGGCTGCCACACACGTTCCTCCATGACACTGCTCAGGGCAACACTAATGAGCTCCAGGACAGGCAAACAATTTAGACAAGGGCCTCAGTGAGCTCCCCAGAGTTGCATTAACCCCTGCACTTACTGCAAGAGAAAGGAGTAACTTCTAAGCCAGAGCTGTTGGCTGAGACGGACCCTGCTACACGCACACGGCAGCCTTCCAGGGACTGGGTAACAGCAGGGAAACTGGGAAACCATAGCACTGGGAAACAACAGCAATTTCCAACTCTGGGAAATAAACGAATTACACCTCTGTATCTGGTCTCAGCTCTTCCTCCATCAATAACCATCCCGCTTTTGCATCATTCTCTTGTTCTTGCATCATTCTTTTCCAGGAAGAAACCAGTGTCTTCACCGCTGGCACCAATGTCGTCTGGCCTAAAACCCCTGCCTAAAGTTAATAAAAGGAAGGGTTATCTGGCAGGCCCAGTGACCTAGTTGTTATCACCAATATTTGTAGTGTGGATTGGGATTCAGGACTCCCAGGTCTTTGGTTGTGCTTCATATGTGCTCTGCAAATGTTTTCAAACGCTTCATTACTTTTGTGTTGAGTTTCAGAGAGTAAAAATCTGTGACCTTGATGGGTTGGCTTTCCCAGGCACAGAAGATCTGGTTAGCTTGGCATGGATGGTGAGTGCTGGGCACTCTGCTGTGAACTCCTTTGCCTTGACTGGCCAGGGCAATGCGAGGCTTGCACTGGTGTGGACTCACCTCCACGGGCAATAGGCTCCTGGCTTGCTGGTGTTGAAGCCAGAAGAGGATGGGGAGCCAAGACATGGGGCAGGTCAAGCAAAAAGCACTCTAACTGCTTCAGCCCTACACAAGTGTCCTAAAAACCCACTGTAGATGCAACCACACTAAAGCTCCATCTCCACGTTGTGATGGGATGCTGGGGTGCTTTGTCCCGGCTGATGTTCCTGCACGCAATTTCTTAACAGCCTTACAAAATGAAAGGAAGACTCTGCTACATTTTTATTTTTGAAAGCCATCCTGCTTGCCATTATCAGTGAGGCTTTATATTTGACTGAGCAGAAGCGGGTCAGAGTGGATGACAGCAATTTAATCTGCTGTTGCTTTTCCATAACTTCTTGTGCTATCCTTGACCCTCAGCCAATGCCCTTCCACTGCCAGCTAGGGGAAAGATCCAACCTCATGGAGCTCATGAGTTTCTAAACCTGTATCCCAGGTCTTCTGCAAACTGTGAATGTGATTTATCCCCATTTCAGGTTACACAGCCTTCTTCACACTGGAGAGGAGGAACATAGTGAGGGAGCAGGATGTTCCCACTCCCCCACTGGGAACACCCCGGTGACAACACTCCAGTTTCCAGTGGACATTTGGCCTTTGACTCGTGGGCTCTGCCGGTAGCTGTTGTGGTGGGAACAACTGTCCATGGGGTGCTTGGCTGGTGTCCTGACTCCTTCTGGATTGGCATTTCCATGGAGGTCAGCACTTAACATCAGCACTGTTTTTTTTAGCGGGATCACAAAGGTGGATACATGCAAAGAGAACACTTGGCAGCATTAGAAAATCCATCCTCTGCGCCCCAGGAAGGGACACACAGGGTAAAAGTGTCAAGGAAAAGACTCAAAACCTGCACTGGCCCTAGGGATCGAGTGTGGGATGATCGAGGGATCATCCAGAGCACGCAGAGTGCCGGGGGAGCCCCTCCAGCTGCAGCCTGTGCTGCTCCTTGTTGGGGAGCTGAGGAAGGAAACAAGGCAACGCTGATGGGAAAAGGCAAAATTTACCTCTCACATGCTCAGAAAGCAGGTGCCAAGCTGATGCTTATCCTCATTTCTTCAATAAGAGGTCAAAGACTGGCCCCTGCCTCCCCGGCTGGTTTTAAAATGCACTGGTTTGGAAATAGCTCCCTGGATGCAGCAAACAGCGTTTGGGCCAGCTGATGAGATTAAAGGAACATTCCCCCCCCTGCCCCGTTCCCAGTTCCTGTTATCGGTACATTGTGTTAAGAGGGCCCAAATATCACATCGTGTTTTTACGCGTGATAAAGCAAATTTTCACAAGCGGCACCAGTGGCCGCTGACAGGGCTGGGGGTGTCGCTCCCGCCGGGCAGGGGGGCACAGGGGGACCTTCTGCACGGGGTGATGCCTGAAAAGAGAGAGGCTTTTTTTGAAGCTTCCCTCACGTGATGGGCTCCAGGGGCAAACAGGATGTTTCCCTCTCCTTGTGGTCTCCGCTTGGTGGATTTTTTCAGCGTGGTGCGTTCTCTGGTGCTTTGCTAAAGGTCGAGCACACCCTGGAGTCCTGCGGTGGCAGCACCACTGAGGTCCCTCTGCTCTGTCCCATTGCCTTGGAGTGAGGAAAATTGCACCCAAATTCCTATCACTCACCTGGTTTCTGTATTCGGCTGAACTTACAAGCCTTATTTCTTAGGAAACCAAGTTCCCAAATTCCTGCTGAGCACTTCTCTCTATGGGAGTCACCTACTGAGAAAACTCTTGTAAAGGAAAACAGCTAGAAGGGTAAACCACTCTCCATGTCTGTGGGGAGCTGCTGGCAATGGGAATGATCCCAGGAAAAAGCTGTCCCAGACGCAGCCTCTGGGCAGTATTCACCATGCAAGCACTCAGGGCATTTACCTGCTTGAGTAACTCAGAATTCCCAAACTTGCAGGGGTTTTGTGCTGGAGTAGAGGAACGTTTTCCTCCAGGGAGTGCTTATTCAGGCAGCTCCTGTCCCTGCTACCCCGGCTGCTTTGTCCTGCCCCCACGTTGGTCCTTGCTTCATCAGGATGCTCCTTTTTAGTGAGGCTATTTTTCCTCGGGGCTCATTTGACCAGCTGGCTTCGTAGCATCCCTGTGCTGCAGCAAGGTGGCAGGAAAACCCCGAGAAAGCAGGACAGTGGGGCCACCTCCAGGGAGGCTTTGGCTGAAAGTCCGAGGATGATTTTTCTCCCCACCTTAGTGAAGAGTTATTCACCCACGAAGTAGCACTTTGGCAGCCCCTTCTGCTTAAAAGCAGCCTGTTTGGGGGTATCTTTCAGCTCTCACGTAAAGGACAGATTGCATTACTCTCTCATTCCTGGGGAGAACAACTTGTTCTCGTGGCTTTTCTTGCCTTTGCAGCAAACACCCGAAATAATGGCCGGACACTTTCCCGCACGTCCACCTCGCCTCCCACAGCAACTTGCTATTCTCTGCAGGAGCCAGGCTAAAAAAGGAAAGTTACTATCATGCCAAAAAATGCAACTTTGATAAAATATGAGGGGATAAGTCAGCGTAAGTGTGACTGGCTGGGGATCCAAAGAGAATAATGCGGGAAGGATAATTTTACTTTCTTGCCTCTCACGCCTACCGAACGCCTGGATCCAACAAAGTGAATTCCTAACTAAATGCAGTAAATAACTAAGAAGAGAAAAACACATTTTTTGCTCTAACACAAAGAATATTAGACAGTGAGAGCAGGACTGAAATTATATATCCTAAAACTTGTTGTATTTTCACCCCGTAATGCATGGTTTAACAGTTTTAGATACATTCAGACCTGTGGTTTTAATTGCTCTAATTTGGAAAGCCACACGACATTAAAAGGAGAGGAACCTCCTCTGTATGTTTTGTGGGTTTTCCCACACACTCTCCCATCACTTTGAAGGGGATGCTCTCGTGTCCTCTGGCTGCTCAGTGGGAAGGTTAAGAGGGGTGAAAAACTGCCTTTTTGGCAGTTTCCAAGCCTACAGTACCCAGGACAGGGTTGAAAAGGATCTTTCTACAGGGTTTATTCTTTATTCTCTGACAGACAATCTCTTGTACTTTCATACGATACAAGTAGTTTCACACTTTCTAGGATACCCAGAATCGATGCTTAAAGCCTGCTGAGCTGAAAAGCAGCCACCAAACAACCCTCGGTGAGTTTATGACATCCTTTTGCAGCACAGAGGAACAGCAGCCCCTGCTTCAGGAAGAGGAGAGGCTTTCTCTGCTGCTCCTTCCCCACAAAGCTTCACGGCTTTGCTGCGAAAAGAGAGGGAGGAAGGAGATGTAGGTCGTGCATCAGTCAGTTTTCGGGGCTCTCATTTGTGGTGTCTCCAACAGAAGATCTGAAAGTGCATTAAATCCCGAGTGGGACTTGAGTACTGCCAGTCTTCAGCTGCATCTCCCCTCAGGGATGAAAAGGGTGCAAAGTTTCCACGTGTCTGGGCAGATCTGTGCTTTTCTGTCTCTGGAAAAAGCTCACATTTTTAAAAAAAAAAGGAAAAGCCTCCTTATCTTATGGCACCCAACAGCAATATCAGCTCATATGATGCTCGTGTCGCTCCCTGAGGCCATTCACTCCCCCCGTGCACGTAGGAATCTCCAGCCCACCTGACCTCTATCGGGAAGCCTTATCTTTTAAATATGACCACTGTAAACACTCCAAATTTTAATGGGCAGAATATCTTCAAAGAAGCTACTCTGATCTTCAGAAGCAGTCATGGTTTGATAGAGGTTGTTGTGCCTATCTATCTGCAGCGGAAGCGGAGGAATGTGCAGTTTATACTAAAATAACGTGCACTTGTCCTAATCATGGAGACTTCTGAGCCTCAGCCAAGACTTTTCACGTCATTACAGCCTCCTGCGGGCTGTGAAGGAACTACTTGCCTCTTCACACTTTTGATCTTTGCAGAAAGGAGCGTGTGGCATTTCCAGCCCAGATGTTCACGAGGTTCCTCCTAGACCCGATGAAGAAATTTCTCCCTAAATGGCTCCTGAGCCTCATGCCCAGATTAGTAATGAGTTCCTTGTAAACGTAAAAAATTAAATAAACACTGAAGCAGCTCTGCCAAGATCGTCTGAATTCACAAAAAAGAATCATGAATTGCTCTCAAATGTTGGCAGGAAAAATGCATCTTGCAGGCACTTTGGAAACCTCTTGATTTGAGTGTTGGGAAGCTGTGAGTCCCAGAGGTGGATGGTGGGACCTTTGACTTGTGACACAGCGTTAGTGGTGCTTGAAAGAGACTTTGAGGCAAGAAATGTGTCATCTCAGGATGCTGTAGCGTGTGGGACATGCGGGTTATGGGGAAGGGGAGGTCTGTATAGCTCATAGCTCGGCTTTGAAGGTGTTAGGTCACCTCCACCACCTGATGGAGGCCACGATGTCCTCCTTGGGGGCTCTTCTCTGTGACACACATCCCTCTGCAGGGCTGTGGAGCTCTGCACCAGCAGGTTCAGCCCCGCTGGTCCAGTGCAGAGGGGTTACATGAGCCTCACTGGGATTTTAAATTACCACATTTCAGGTTTCAAATATTTTAATCAGATTTGATCATTGCAAGAGCAAAGGACCTTGGCTGTGGGTCCTTTGGAAGGTGCTATGATTTTGCAGTAGCCCCACGCAGTAACCCTCTGAAGGTCTCCAAGAAAATGTAATGCCCTGGTGTGAAGGTTTGTGGGCCAGACAGTGAGGAGCTGTGTAATCTCTGGGGACCTATGGAAAGGAAAACCACCTGCAGTCAGAGCCTGTAGGTCCAATGAGCGCTTTATGGGTTGGACTCTTAAATGTATCTCAGCTTTCATAAATCTCTCCTTTACCGGTCCTTTATATCCACAGCTGAGGGAAGGTGGATCCAATAGACCAAACTGAATATAAGGTTGCAACTAAGGAGCCTGGGCTCAGTTTAAGGCTACACAAGCCCTCCCCCAGCAAGGTTGATAGCAGCAAGTGCTATACACCCAATATTTTTTATTCTCTAATAACATTTTCCTGCTCCTATCTTCCCTTTTTTCCTACAGTTTCCTCTGTGTCCCTTTCTCTCACCAGTTCATTCTTCTTTTCAGGCTCTGCCAAGCAGGTCTGCAGCCTCTCTTGTGCTGGACTTTGCTGTCACCCAAGCCACGTCCTCAGTAGCAGAAATCCAATTAACATCCCCACGGCTGGCACAGAGACCTGTGGTGTCTTGCTTGAGAAGTCCTGCAGATCTCTTTGCTTTTCCCTTTTCTGTCCCTTTGAAGGCTCCAGGAGGGGCTGAGGCTGGGGCAGTGGTGTCCCCCCTTCTTAACGTAAAGGAGGAGTGAAAGGTTTTCTTGCAGAATCTGGTGATTTTCTTCCCTTCAGCGGCGTCGTGGTGCTGCTGGAAGGGTGACTTGCTGGCAGGAAGCAGGAGAACAAGCAGAGAAGTTTACAAATAGCCACAGGGACACAAGGAGACCTTTGGGTGCAGTTAGTCCTCATGCTGGTGGCAGCAAGTGGCCGGGAGAGACCCAGCATCACCGTTGAAGTGCAGACCCAGGTTTCCACCAAAGTGGCTGAGGAGATCCCGTTCTATGCTGATGAAATGAAGAAAAATGAGAGTGGAGGCGGTAAATAAGTCCAGATTTGTTATTCTTTGAAAACGGTCTGTGAGAGAAAACGCAGAAGCCTCATTTTCTGTATGGAATAAAGCTGCTGGTGGACTCCCTCTGCACAGAGAGCTCCCTGTACGTGAAAGCCCTCTCCAAAGCCTCAGCAGCAGCTCTGCTGGAATTATATACACATGGCTATAAGGAACAGCGACTTAAAATAACTGAACAGCCACTTAATTAAAGAGGTTTCTAGGATATTGTGATTTTATACCTGGAGCCTTGATATCGCTGGGTCTGGCACAGCACCGTGCGTGATGCTGCATGAGATCTCTTCTCAGTGACCCGAGGGGCTGTCTGGGCTTCTCTTGCTCTATAAGAGCAATAATCCACGGGATGTATTAATGTGAACGTCTCAACCGTGGTGCTGACAGCATTTGCAGCCCACCATCCAGGCACACTGTGACGGGCTGTGCCACCTCAGGGATTTTCCGTCGCCCCAGATCCAGGATTTAAGGACTTTTTGTTCCGCTCAGAAGCGCTGTGGGTATCTCCAGCAAGGAGCCAGCTGGCTGGCAGGAGGGATGCTTGCTGGTTTAGTTCTGTGAAGGCATAATGTGTCCTTAACCTGAACTCCTGAGTGCAAGATATTCTGATTGAGCAGCAAGAAGTATTGGCCTGTTCTACAGGGAACTGGAGCAGCTGAAAGAGGAGTTGAAGAAAACACCAAAAAAAAAGCTAAATAATATTTTTGAAATTTCCTGTTTCAAAGCATAAACCAGCCTCTAGCTCCTGGGCTCCTTCCTCCAAACTAACCCACGGTCAGTAGCAGAACATGGGATGATAGAGGTCCCTGGCTCTGAACCTGCTTGGCAATTCCAGTGGATTCATGCAGCTGCATTTCCTGTCTGTGCACAGCTCGGTGTCTTCTCCTAGTTGGTTTTAACATCAGTTTTGCTTGTTAGCTAAATAGCTAATTTTTTAATCTTCTCCTCAAGCATCTTGTTTTTCTTCTCCATGTCCTCCCGTAAGCGCTCCATGTTCATCAGCTTCAGCTCCAGTTCCTCAGACTTCTTCTTCTCCTTCTCAATGTCATGGTTCAGCCTCACCACTTTGGCCCAGACTTCATAGTTTTCCTCCTCAAGACTGCAAAGAGAAACGGAGTGTGAAAGGATGGGATCAGAAGAGTGCCAGGAAGTCATCATTTGGCTCTTGAGGAGTCTGCCCTCTGTGTCATTAAGCAATAAAATAAGCCAGAGGTTCTGTCCTGATCCCCCAACCCTCAATGGCCACAAAACACGATGGAATAAATCAATATACTTGATATATAATAATATGATAACAATATGTGAAGCTATAGTAGCACTAATAATGTTAGTTGATAGTTAGTCGATGTTAGTTAATGCTACTGCTGAATTCTGGATGGTGTAATGGTACAATATTGTAGTAATAACAAATTGTGACAGTGTAATTATTGCAGAAACATTTTAGTGCCATACAGTGATGTAATAAGGACTATAGAGTATTAATATTGTAGTAATATAAGATTAGCAACTATGTCAGGAGAGTATAGCACATGAGTATTGATTTTTAGATAGTCTATAATATATAGTCTATACTATAAGACTGTATTTTATCATTAGTCATTACTATTATACACTGCTAAATAAATCTCTGCAATACCAGCGTTGTGATAACAGGACCTGAAGACCTCGTAGTCTCCAGAAAGCAGCACTCTGTCACGTGTTACCTTTTAATTTGTTCCTCGTATTCATTTTTCTGTACCTCCTTTTCTTTCTCCAGCTTCAAGATCATGTTTTGCAGGAACTCCTTGCTCTCCTGGTGGGGCTGGGAGCCCTCGGCCGGGCTGCTGGTGGGACTGGCAGCTTCCTGGGGCTGATGGCTGGGGCTGGGGCAGGGCAGAAACTCCTTGTCAGAGCTGCTGCTCGAGGGGCTGGGGCTGCAGCCAGTGCCTTCCCCACTTTCCGCCTGGGAGGCAGGGACGTTATCGTAGGTTGAAGCCCGGTGGAGGTCGAGCAGCTTAAAAAGATCATGAGACAACGTTCTCTTATGCCCCTCGGGGACCACGGGGCGCGTGCTGCTCCCAGGGGAGCTCCTCCAAAAGTCACTGGCAAATACGTCGTTTTTGTCGTTGCTGCCTTTCTCCCCCGGCGAAGCAGCCGTCAGGAAAGATTTCCTGTTAGGTAGAGTCTGAGTTCTTTTCCTGGACTGCGTTTTCCACATTCCCAGGGTATCTTTGCCCCCATTATCTTGGCTGGCTGCACTCGAGCTCGCGGCTGCTCCGGGGGCACTGCTGGAACCCGGGTCATCTCTCTGTAAAACAGACGGTGTCAGGAGAGCCTGGTCCTGCTCCGTCAGCAGAGAGAGGCTCCAGGAGCTACAAAAGGCACATCTTAACATGCCAAGGGGAATGGCCCCAGGTTTCCCATTAAAAAGAACCTCTTTGCAGAGATTCTTTCTTTCTGAGAAAAGCCTTTAATCTGCAATGTTTTCACCTCACCAGTATGACCTGCCTTTGACTAAAAAACTTTAGTAGGAGTTTTCGTTTTTCCCAGAACAGTAGATTTTCCACAGGAAAGTGGGAAGTTTATCTACGTTGTTTTCCTGACATAGTTACTCCAGGGATGACAGTTACAGCTCTTTACCCTACTCATAGCGAGTGCTGTGTCTTTCTGACCTGTGAGACCCCATAATAATTAATCGCCCATTTATTAAATTTATGCTGTATTATTTCTCTGAGGATCCAGCCTTACCATTTGCCTTTGGATCAAGCTCTCTGCCCTGGACACTGCAGGATCCTCTGCCGCGTCCCAGCCCACGGAGCTGCGTGGGATGGGGGTTTTCTTGTCATTTTTGTTGGCAGGGGGGGAGGGTGGCACATCCTTGGAGGGGGGAAAGAGGACAGCATGGTCACTTATCATCACAGTCATCACTTTCTGGATCTGTGGGGTGCCTGGAAGAATATTAGAGATGTGTCAGCCGCAAACCCAATGTGATGGGCTTTCTTCCACCCACACTTGCATCTTCTGGTTGGTCTTTCCAGTGGCCAAACTGGAGATACATGTAGAAATGCAGGTGGAGTCAAGGAGCGTGATCATTAAACCAGATAAATGGAGGGATTTTTATATCACCCCAGAACAGCAGGAGCAAACTATGGAGCAACCAGGACGAGAGTCTGCTCAGCTGCACCAAGCCACAAATTGTGCTGCTTTGGCTCAACAAGCAAACTCCAGGTATCAGTTGTACAAACAGAGCAAACAGAGCAGTTGTTGGCCTTAAAATATTTCTTCTATTAGTTCTGTTGCATCTGCCCTTGCCCGTGGGATTACAGTTTGGCTCAGCTAAACAGTAATTTCTTTGAGTTCCCTTGCCCGTGGGATTACAGTTTGGCTCAGATAAACAGTAATTTCTTTGAGTTTCCTTTCAGAGAATCATAGAGTCATAGAATCATTCAGGTTGGAAGAGACCCTTGGGATCATCGAGTCCAACCATCTCCCCTACTCTACAAAGTCCTCCCCTACACCATGTCCCTCAGCACTGCATCTAAACGTCCCTTAAACACATCCAGGGATGGGGACTCCCCCCCCTCCCTGGGCAGCCTGTTCCAATGCCCGACCACTCTTTGGGTGAAAAATTCCTTCCTAATGTTCAATCTAAACCTGCCCTGTTGGAGCTTGAAGCCGTTCCCTCTTGTTCTGTCGTTAATTACCTGTGAGAAGAGACCAGCACCAACCTCTCTACAGTGTCCTTTCAAGTAGTTGTAGAGAGTGATGAGGTCTCCCCTCAGCCTCCTCTTCCTCATACTAAACAGTCCCCTCTGTTTCTCTATGAAAAATTTTACACCTCCCTGCTCTAAGCAAAAGAAAGATGACTTCACTGAATTCCTGAAATATTTGAAATCTATGGAGGGAACCCAGAGTGGAACTCCTAAGGGGTGTTTGTCTCCTTACCACATCTATAGCCTAGCTAATGCGTGGCTTTACTCTGCCCTGCTGCACTTAGTGTGCCCAGGCACGCGTCTGCCTTGTACCCGTGGTCTACAGTAGAAAATTTTTAATGTCAAGATTGTGGATGCAGCTGAGTGTTTCAGCAGATCGGGTGCTCCAGTGCCAGTAATTCCAGGAGCCCCTTTTACCTCTCATAATAATTGCAGGATCCTCTATCTTGGGTCTGATGAGGTTCACTCCAATCACTGTTGCCAGGTTATCCACGCTCATCTTGTTGATGCTAGAGTTCAACTGTATTTCATGTAGGAACCTGCCAGAATCCAAGGGCAAATATTTCAATTCAGAGAAGAAAGGCTGCAAAAAGCTTTACACACCCACTGGCATAAAATCCTGATTAATCCGTCCAGCTCCTCCTTTGAGTCCCAAGGAAACATATAGTTGCCTTATAACTGCAAGCTGGAGCTAGGTCTTACTGGTGTCAGTAGAAACACCACCATGTGATGAGCTGTTCACCCAAAAAAAAATCAAAAGGGAAGGGAAAAACCCCATCTAGTATGTAATAACTGTGGGGAAATCACCCAGGCTGGGTGAAACCTTACAGTTTTGTTGCATGGGTCTAGAAAAATTACACTTGATTTTAATTCTCAGGGACCCATAAGTGAATTTTTTGGTAGATATTTATGCTCAGACATCATCAAGATGTTTAGCTGCGTGGCTGAAATTCTCCCCTTACAAAAGTCAGGATCTGGTGCCTTGAGGAGAACCAAAACACAGTTTCAGAGGGCTCTCTCTAGAGGAGTCAGCCTCAGCCCATGGGATGATATTTCTACTCACCAACACCAAATCTGAGCTGTTTGTGCAGAGGACTGACCTGCAGATATAGCTGAGGAGGTTGTAGTTGTCTCTGGGAAGGAGGGACAGTTGATTCAGGAGTTCCTGATGGCCCTAAATGCAAGTTAAGAAACACCTCTATGAAGAGTCACAGATCTATTACGGAGTCAAGAGTCGCTCTTGGTCACTCCATCCATCCCTGCATGGTCTCACCTCTTGGTATTTGCTCACTTTGGAAGTTACATTTCTCTGGCAGCCCAGGCGTGGGCAGGGAGAAGCTTTTGCACAGATCTCAGGAAAAGGAGGCTCCACCACGGCCACAGCAGCAAAGCAGAGAGCAGGGTCCCCCCCAGCCCAGCACGTGTGTGATGAGCTCTTCGGAAAGACCTGATCATGCCTAAACTCCTTCCATTGCTTCTATATCAACAGTTAGGACGTTTTTAGCCCCAAGGATCCTGAAGTGAGACAACCTCCAAGAAGCACTTGCCCTTGAAATATCAGGCTGAACTGCGGTTCATGGAGCTCATGCTACTGAGGACATCTGCCTTATTTTTGTGTGTATAGGAACAGCATCCCTGAGTGGGGTTTTTTGCAGTAGGAAAGCTTCTTTTCCACTAAAATATATAGTTAGGAAAAGAGAGTTCGTGCTTATTTCTCACTTCTCCCTCTCCCAAATCCCCGCTTCCTTCCTTGCTCTCACCCGGAGCCTCCCCCAGCTCCCCTCTCGCCTCGGGCCGATGGAGGCTGCAGGAGGTTGGGTTTCCTTCCTCTCTTGGTTTTTCACACTCACACTTTGCTGCAAGGGCTCGACAAAAAGAGGTGCAGAGCAGCTCTCAGACCTGCTCCAGAAATTTAAGCTTTAAAGTGGATAAACCCATGTTGTCAAGTTGGGAAACCTCACTGACTTTGGGAGATTTTATCCTCTTAATTTTTTTTTTCTGATTTTTTCTGCTTTTGAAGATCAGCAATGCACAGCTCTGTATGCACCCGGCATCTCCAGCTCGCAAAGCCCCAGCTTTGCTGAAACACAGCTAATTTCCAGGCCAAAAGGAGGGGAATGAACATGTCTCTACCTTTTTCTCATCCGCTTCCAGCGCCTGACCGCACAGCAGAAAATCCTCATACTGCATCCAGGGCACCACGGGCTCGGGGAGCTCCCGCAGGTAGAGCTTGAACAGAGAGGCCACGGTGTGCACATCCGTGTCCCTGCAAAGCACAAAGAGCCACTGGTGTTAAAACCCACACCAGCTTCTGAGCAAACCCTGCCCCACACCAAGACACACCACACCAAGACACCAAGAGAGGGAATGGCTTCAAGCTCCAACAGGGCAGGTTTAGATTGAACATTAGGAAGGAATTTTTCACCGAAAGAGTGATGGGGCATTGGAACAGGCTGCCCAGGGAGGGGGGGGAGTCCCCATCCCTGGATGTGTTTAAGGGCCGTTTAGATGCAGTGCTGAGGGACATGGTGTAGGGGAGGCCTTTGTAGAGTAGGGGAGATGGGGGGCCTCGATGATCCCAAGGGTCTCTTCCAACCTAGACCATTCTATGATTCTAAGACGGCGTTTAAGATCTGTGTATAGATGCGAGAGAGAGAAATAGATAAATGGGATGGGACAAACCACGCTGGGGGGAATCCATAGAGCACCCCGAGCCTGGGAAGGGTCCTGCCTGGCAGGAAAATAAATGCTGGGTGGAGATTTTCCCCAGCATTGAGGTGGTAGGTCCCCAGTGCTCATACCCTGAGCCTTCCCAGCCCGTGTTTGCCTCCGGAGGGTTTGCAAACCCTGGTGTTCCCGCGTTTGGCAGGCGCTCCCCGCTCCCCAGAGCTGCCGAAGCTCGCCGGGGGTTTTTAAGATTAACAGCAATTACTGAAGATGTTCTGCCGGGACAGATGTTTGCAGCTTTGCATACCATGTAGTTTACATTATGTCAAAAGGACACTGTCAAGATTGTAAGCCTCTAATTTGACCTACCTTGAAGTTGCTAAACTCTTATAAACTTCTAGCGAAAATCCCCCAGGTCATTTATTTTTAGGATTGGTTGGGGTTTTTAAAATACTGCTACTTTTAACAAATGCACATAGCCATAGAGGGATTTTTTCAGAGCTTTGTTTTTGTAGGGCCTATTGATACACCCCATTAGGCATCCTGGATGCTAGGGGAGCTAGGGGAGCTCCCTAACGCTCCCCGCTCCCTCCCGCCCTGCTCGTGCTGAAAATACTGCTACTTTTAACAAATGCACATAACCATAGAGGAATTTTTTCAGAGCTGTGTTTTTGTAGGGCCTATCGATACACCCCATTAGGCATCCTGGATGGCAGCTCCCTACCACTCCCTGCTCCCTCCTGCCCTGCTCGTGCTCGCAAGTGTGTCTGTGCAAACCCAAACCAGCTGTGAAGGTGGTACTGAAGGTCGAGCCAGCATCTTGCTGCATTCAGGTCACTGGAAACCCCAATTATTGGCCTTCCTCCTTGCTAAAAAAAGGTTCTGGTTGGAGCACAGGGGGGTTGCAGTCGCCCTGAGCTCACCACAGCAAGGCTTGTACCAAACCCTGTAACCAAATGGGGTTAACATCACAGGGGGCTGGGAAAGGGGCCAGGCTCCCTTCCCATGCCCCGCTGCAAAAAACACTTCTGGGGAAAAAAAAAAATAATAATAATAAAGGCTTCACCTTCCTATGACCCCCCCACAGGTTACAACAGGAAAGCTCTCAGCAGGAATCGCACCCAGAAAGCAGGAAACGCTCAGCTGTAAAACCAACAGCCCGGATGGTCACGCCTCTGGAGCAGCTGTGACCCTGCCTGGCACAGCACAGGGATTATTTTGGGAAAAGTGCTGTGGTTTTTCCTAACCAAGTTGCATAAAGTTAGGTAAAAATAGGAAAAGTTACGTGGTTAGGGCCAGGGCTGTGAATACAGAGGTGAGACCCCTCCGCTCCGCTCAGGGGAACTGTTCTGCACAAAAGTCCAGGGAAGCTCCTGGGTTTGGGTGCTCCCTTCCGACAAGCATCCCAGATAGTGCTGGCAGCTCTCAGAAAATAAAAACAAATACATACAAATAAAGGCTTCACCTTCCTCCAGGTGATGCCCCATCTCTGCAGACCCAGGGAGCTGCCCCATGTGGCACCATCACAGCCAGTGGCAAACACCTTCATACACACACCGCAGCCTGGGCGCTCCTGGTCTCCGTTATGGTGGACAGGGCACCTTCCTATGACCCCCCCACAGGTTACAACAGGAAAGCTCTCAGCAGGAATCGCACCCAGAAAGCAGGAAACGCTCAGCTGTAAAACCAACAGCCCGGATGGTCACGCCTCTGGAGCAGCTGTGACCCTGCCTGGCACAGCACAGGGATTATTTTGGGAAAAGTGCTGTGGTTTTTCCTAACCAAGTTGCATAAAGTTAGGTAAAAATAGGAAAAGTTACGTGGTTAGGGCCAGGGCTGTGAATACAGGGGTGAGACCCCTCCTCTCCGCTCAGGGGAACTGTTCTGCACAAAAGTCCAGGGAAACTCCTGGGTTTGGGTGCTCCCTTCCCACAAGCATCCCAGGTAGTGCCGGCAACTCTCAGAAAGTAAAAATAAATACCTAAAAATAAAGGCTTCACCTTCCTCCAGGTGATGCCCCATCTCTGCAGACCCAGGGAGCTGCCCCATGTGGCACCATCACGGCCAGTGGCAAACACCTTCATACACACACTGCAACCTGGGCGCTCCTGGTCTCCCTTGTGGTGGAGAGGGGAGGGCAGGAATTAAACCAAAAAGGCTCACTTTGGGTGCCATGAAAAGGCAGGACCCACTTTTCCTTTATTCCAGCACAGGGGTCGTTACTTGCCCCCACGCAAACTGTCCCGTAAAGCCCCAGAGCAGCCTGCACCGGTGAGCAGGGGACACGGGGCAATGCTCTACACAACTGGGGCCAAAAACAAGGGGGTAAATCTGACCTGGGGGTGGGGAGAGGTGGGAAACCTCTTTATAGAGAGCATGAGGGGCAGCTGGTCTGTGGGCTGTCTCGGGGGGGCTTTATAGAGAGTTGCACCACGGGTCTAGCTTTTTTCCTCTCATTTTGCAGAGGCAGTGGGAGCAAATCTCTTTCTCCAAAGCCTCTCCGGGACCCACATGCAGCTCTCCCAGCTTTAGGGAGTTTGCTGTTTCCTCTTAGCCCCACAGAGGAAGGGGGTCAGGAGGACACAGCCTTGCAGCAGCCAAAATCTCTCTCTCCTCTCTATATGGTGTTGTAGGGAAAAGAAACAGGAGGAAAAGATCATGGCCATGGGCTGGCAGGGAAAGAAAGAACCTCTGCTGTGTGCATTGGGCTGTTCTTTGAGATTATTTGTGATCCTCTACTTGCTCTCCCTTCTCTAAACCTCTACCCGTAGCTGATGGGCATTTCTTCTGCCTCCTTCCTTGGCTGCTCCTGCAAATGGTAATCTCTGCGTGGGGCCGGGATTTTCCTAAATGCTTTCCTTTATTTCCGTGAATCTCAATTCAGAACCCTCTGATTCTGCTTTTGCCTCCATTTGGGGTTTCTGCGGAATCATCTCGCATTGCCAAGCCCTTCTGGAGGGTCCAAGTTTTCTGCAGGGGGTCTGCAGACTGCTGGGGTCTCTGGGGTGTTAGACAGGCTGTTTTTACCCAGATTTTGGTGTGGATGAGACCTAGCTGAGTAGGAGAGAGGGAGCCCAGCATTACCTGTCGAACGATGGCCTTTCCCCAGCGTCGAACGCATCCCTGAGCTGTTTCACCAGGTTGTCTTGGCCAGGGAGGCGGAAGATGCCCTCCTCGCTCACGCCGTGCTCCCGGATGAACTCGGCACACTTCTGCACCAGGATGGGCACCTGGTGCTGCCCAAACTTCTGCTCATAGGCCATGGTAACTGCCAAGCGCTGGCCGAACACCGCTAGGGAGAGAGCAGAGAGGTCAGAGGAGCCCGAAAGCTTTGCTAAAGGCACATCAAGTGCAAATGTGCCAGCAGGACCCGCTTTCCTGCTAGCACAGGAGCCACAAGAGGTCTGCAAACTAAGGGAAAGCAGAACTTCTTCCAAAGAAATAATAGCAAAAAGTGAAACCTTTTTTCTCCTCTGAATAATAAACAGTTACTGAACTCACAGAATCACAGAATCACATTGGGTTGGAAGGGACCTCTGGAGATGACCCAGTCCAACCCCCTGCCAGAGCAGGGCCACCCAGAGCAGGTCCCACAGGAACGTGTCCAGGTGGGGTTTGAATGTCTCCAGAGAAGGAGACCCCACCACCTCCCTGGGCAGCCTCTTCCAGGGCTCTGTCACCCTCAAAAGAAAGAAGATCCTCCTCATGTTTAGGTGGAACTTCTTACCTTCAAGTTTGTGCCCATTTCCTCTTGTCCTGTCCCTGGGCACCACTGAAAAAAGACCGGCCCCATCCTCCTGACACCCACCCTTGAAGTATTTAGAGGCGTTTATCAGATCCCCCCTCAGCCTTCTCTTCTCCAGACTAAAAAGACCCAAGTCCCTCAGCCTCTCCTCCTAAGAGAGATGCTCCAGGCCCCTCAGCATCTCTGTAGCCTCTGCTGTCCCCTCTCCAGCAGTTCCCTGTCCTTCTGGAACTGGGGAGCCCACAACTGGTCCCAGTGCTCCAGATGGGGCCTCCCCAGGGCAGAGCAGAGGGGCAGGATGACCTCCCTCCACCTGCTGGTCACACACTTCCTGATGCCCCCCAGGATGCCCTTGGCCTTCTTGGCCACAAGGGCAGATTGTTCTCAAAATGGTGACAGCCAAGCAGTGAGCTTGGTCCTGTGCCACCCCGCTTGCCTGCCTGGGAGCAGGGAGACAGGAACAGTTTTTTGCTGTTGTGAGGGCACACGGAGAGAAGGCAAGCTCACCACACACACCTGAGGGTTATAGAAAGCACAGGAGATCACCAGGAAATAAGAAAAGCAGCCTTGCAGAGTTTGGGAGCTGGAACTCTTACTGATTTAGTTGCTTTTCTTCCCCCTCCCTTCTCCTCTCACCCTCCAGAAACTCCCCTGTGCAAAGAGCCGCAGGATTTTGCACCAGGCAGTACCTTTCCTTTGGAGAAATGGCTTTTTCCTCCTGAACTCGCAGCAGAAGAAGAGCTCGAAGGCGGGAGGGCAGCAGCCTGCATCCCAGCTCTTCCTCCTCGGAGCCTGGGGCATGGTGAGAGCAGACAAATCCCAACTGGAGCTGGCTCTGGGACATTAATGGCAAAGGGTCCTATGGTCCTCTACCATATTTTTGTCCCTGTAGCATCTGCAATGTGTTCACCTCCTGCTCTGAAGGCTGAAATAATTCCTCTGCATCTTCCAGACCAGGAAAATGCACGAAAACACTCTCATCTGGAACCAGGGGCTTGTCAGCACCTGCCTGATCGTGGAGGGTTTTCATTTATGACTCATTTACAGTTTTAAATAATGGATATAAATCTGTCATTGTGCATGGTAAAAGCAAATAGCGCTCTTTTCTTTTTTTTCCCCACCCTGCTCTGCTTTGGTAGCTGCGAATGAATTGCTTATTTAACTGCAAGCTGGCAGATGTGTGAATTTGGGGGTACCTCCCCAGGGCCATGTCCCTGCCAGCCCCCCCGGGGGGCGGCTGTCATTATAGGGTGGCAACCAACCCCCAAAACCCCTCGGGGATTTTGGAGACCCTTTTGCTATTGCTTTGTGCTTTGCAGCCACTGTGCTTTTTGGTGTGGAAGAGGCTCACAATGAGCTGTGTCACACAGGGCTGCTTCCAGGGGGGCTTCTGCCAAAACCCCCACTCTGCTGTGGGTTGCTTCAAAAGCATACATTGCCTCAGCTTGCATGGAGGCCAAAAACTGAAAGCGTGAAGTTTTGGGGTCTGTTAACCTGTGTATTGACATAAAATGAAGCTCCAGGGTACCTGACCTCTCTGCTACCTGTCATTTAAGGTCTGCTTTCTGTCATATAAGGTCACTTTATCCAGCTGGAAGAAACTAGCAGCCTCCTAAGTTTAAGCGAGGATCAGATGCAGTTGTTATTGTTGTTATTAAATATTAGACCCAGGTGGGGCAATGCCCTGAAAAATTTCTGGCTCATGCAATCTTAATTTCAGATGAGTGCGGGCCCCAGGGCACAGCATCTTGCAGTTTAGAGGCAGAAAACACCAGGGTTGCCGACAAAAAAACAGTGGTGGTGTTATTTAGGTGGAGTTTATCTGTGCCTAGGGCAGGGTCACCACGAGAGAGCTCAAACTGGCACCATCTGCTTGCAGTGATTTACAGTAACACAGGAGCTATGGGACACCAGAGCTCCATCCTGCCTGTCTTACCCAGCTGAAGGGCATGGACCCTGTAAAAATTACAAAAAATAGTGGTGGCAAAGCACAAATGTAGGGAGAAGAGCCTCAGGATGACCATCCGGGTTAGTGCTTTTTTGGAAGAGAACAAAAGAGACTCCCAGCCCTGTTTTCATCAGTGGATCTTGCTTAGAGTAGTTCATCCTGGAAGAAATTTTTTACTATGAGGGTGGTGAGACACTGGAACAGGTTGCCCAGGGAAGTTGTGGATGCCCCATCCCTGGAGGGGTTCAAGGCCAGGCTGGATGGGGCTTTGAGCAACCTGCTCTGGTGGGAGGTGTCCCTGCCCAGGGCAGGGGGGTTGGAACTACATGATCTTTAAGATCCCTTCCAACCCAACCCATTCTGTGATTCTATGATCCTTATAGTAAACATCTGGATGGTGCATCCTTGCAGGAAAAGTGGCTGGAGTCACCTTTGCTGTTTCCTTTGTGGGCTTCGCCTGTGGTGGCAAAGTTCCGGTGCGTTCCTCTCTGGTCGATTCATGTTTTACACTTCCCTGGCCACAATTTTGCAATGGCATAAATAAATGCACACCCCAAGGGGCTGGAAGCACGGATCCTGTCCCACAAGCCCTGCCTGTGCCCGGGGAGGGTGATTGCGTGGCCAAGGCAGGCTCTGCAGAGAAAATAGGGGCAGAAGCACTGCGCTGAGCAGGAAAAGCTGGAAGCAAAGCAAAGCTAGGAAATTAGCAGGTGAAAGGCAAGCTTTTCCAATGTTTTATCCCTGAATACAAGTTGTTTTCAAGAACGACATTTTCTGGGGTCAGGAAGTCAAAGAGGAAGTTTGCAAAAGAGCCTGAAACCAGCCCAAAAACCTTCATTCATGCTTGGCTGCCGTTTCCTTAACACTCCCCATGTTTGCAGCAGCCCTGGCGCCGCAGGGGCTGCCCTAGGAGGAGGTTTCTGAGTTGTCACACGTTACAGTCACTATAGCTCCCTTTTCCAGTGTCAAGGATTTATGAGACCAGCTTTGAAATCCTGGCACAAAAGCCCTGCAGAGAAGGAGATGGTAGGAAACAGCCTTTCCCGTTCTGCTTTACCTCCTGACGACGACCCCAGCACTCGCCGGATGGATTTAACCCATTCCTCCATCTCAGACTGGGAATTAGCCATGAGCACGCAGGTGTCCTGCCCTGTCCGGTTCTGGTCTCCAGAGACCCCTGCAAAAAGAAAACATAAGCATGAGGATAGGGAGGCTCCACCAAGAGACTTAGATAGATTGGATGGATGGGCCAACTTTAGTGGTATGAGCTTCAACAAGACCAAGTGCCAGGTCCTGCACTTGGGCCACAACAACCCCCTGCATCAGTACAGGCTGGGGGAAGTGTGGCTGGAGCTGCCTGGAGGAAAAGAACCTGGGGGTTCTAATTGACAAGTGGCTGAAAATGAGGCAGCCGTGTGCCCAGGGGGGCAAGAAAGCCAACGGCATCCTGGCTTGGATTAGAACTAGTGTGACCAGCAGAAGTAGGGAGGTGCTTGTCCCCCTGTACTCAGCACTGGGGAGGCCACACCTGGAGTGTTGGGTCCAGTTTTGGGCACCTCAATCCAAGAGAGATCTGGAGGTGCTGGAGCGGGTGCAGAGGAGGGCAACGAAGGTGGGGAAGGGCCTGGAGAACAAATCATATGAGGAGCAGTTGAAGGAGCTGGGACTGTTTAGTATGAGGAAGAGGAGGCTGAGGGGAGACCTCATCACTCTCTACACCTACTTGAAAGGACACTGTAGAGAGGTTGGTGCTGGTCTCTTCTCCCAGGTAATTACTGACCGTACGAGAGGGAACGGCTTCAAGCTACAACAGGGGAGGTTTAGCTCTTTTTCACAGCAAGAGTGGTCAGAGACTGGAACAGGCTGCCCAGGGAGGGGGTTGAGGCCCCATCCCTGGATGTGTTTAAGAGCCGTTTAGATGTGGGATTTGGGGATATGGTGTAGGGGAGAACTTTGTAGAGTCGGGTAGATGGTTGGACTCCATGATCCCAAGGCTCTTTTCCAACCTGAATGATTCTATTATTCTATTTAAGCATCATTTATAGAGAGGATTGGAGGAGAAAAGACACACCCCTGTTGTTTTCTCTGCTAAAGACTTTTTGGCTCCAAAGTTCCCCATTAATATCTATCTGGCTGTGAAATGAAGCAGGGTTTTTACATTCCCCCTTGCTGAAGGTCTGCAAGAAGGGAACAGAAACTGCTTCACGCTGCAGCCTGGCCCTCCCACGGGCACTGACCCAGCGCCCTCCTCCAGCCCTGACATCTGAATATCGAAAGCAAGACACTTGTTTTCACACGCAACGCAGGGCAGTGGGGACCTTGAAAAGGACTGGGAGCAAAAGGGCTGCCAGAACGACTTGCCCAAAATGGTTTGGGGTGGACAGTCCAGCCCAAAAGTGGGTGATGAAGAGGAGGGAAGTGTCCTCACCTGGGATGATTTCGAAGATAAATTTCCCTCCTTCCTCCGGGTTGCTGACCACCTCCTTGATGGTGCTTCCCTGGAGACACAGGCAGCCCTAGGACAAAGCAGAGCAGGAGCTGCAAATACCCGTGTCCCATCTGTGCCAGGCTGGCACTGCCAGGACTGAAGAATTCAAACAGATTGCAGGAGCTAGTGGCCTATATATATACACATATATGCTAAAAATTATTTTCAAACAATAAGGGAGGCTCCATAAATGCCAGTTTTTCTGACAAAGGAATTCTCAGAATGAGAAAACTGGTTATTTTGCTCTTTCTGGCTTTTTTCCCCCCTTCTCATGGTTTTTTTAACCCCTGTTGGGAGTGGAGAAGACCAGAGCATCCCGTTTCTGCTGCACCAGCGCAGGAAAACTCTTCCTTTAACACAGCACCACTTAAAACCAAAAAGGAAACCCAAAGTTTGCAGCAGAGGAGTGGAGAAAAAAAGATGAAAAAGGTAGGGAAAAATAAAAAGCAAAGTGGAAAACAGCCCTTTCTTTTGGATTTTCCTTTCCCCAAGTGTCGGGGCGATCACGGGTGGCTCGGTCCCGTGGCAGGGGATGGTGGGGAGCGGCCGAGGCGCGGGGCCGAGCGGTGCCTGAGTCAGCACCGGAGCCTCCCGGGGCAGGAAATGAGATGGAGCCGCAGAAATGACGCTTCTCAGCGGCTTCAGCCTCCAGAGAGACACCGGGCTCCCCCGGGCAGCGGGGACCGGCCGCGCTCCCCGAGCCTCAGCTCCAGCTCCATCAGTTGGAGTCGTCGATGGGATCAGGGAGGTTTGAAATGAGCCAGGATGGTCACAGCAAGAGCTGCCAAAAGTGCCATGAAGAGCAATAAGTTTTTTGCAGCACTTTTTGTTTCTGCATCCCATTCACAGCCAGGGAGACGGCTCTTCCCAGTGTCCCCTGAAATGGAGCAAAGTCAGAAATAGGACCCAGATCCCGCCAGGCTCAGCCCTGTGCTTTCACCCCAAGGTTCTACTCATCACCTTCCTCTTACGAGCTTTTTCTATCTCGAGATTAGTTTTCCAACCAGTAACAATTTGCACAGAGACTGGCTTTTCCGGCTCAGGGGAGGACCTTTCCCTGAAATTTCTCAAAACAAGGAAAAGATGGTGGCTATTCAAAAAGTAAGCTGCAGTATGGAGGAAATGGTTGAAAAACCAAAAGTTTATCCATATAAATTGGGAAAATAACCTGATTTCTTCCTGGTGAGTGTACTACAGTGCATACCCTGCAAAACGGTTGGCAGGAGTGAGCCAGAGGGGTTGCTACAGCCTGGAGAGGCTGAAGGTGGGGTGATGCTGCTGGAGAGCTGGGGACCACAGGCATTTGAATCATGCCCAAGTGAGAGATCACACCCCTGTTTTGTTCAAAGGGTTGGGTGGACGTTGTGCTCCCCTGGGGATCTCAAAAAGCTTCAGAACTGACAGGCACCGGAGCGTTCAGCAGATTTCAAGCCCTTTCCCTTAGAGGAACAGGGCAGGGCTCCTCTGGCCGCGCAGGGTGGACCCAGGGCAGCAGCTGAATAACACAAACTGTATGGGCACCACTGAGCCTTCTGTGAAGGATGGGGCTGGGCCAGGGTGGGAGACAAACTCCGGGGCTGGAGAGAGACACATTTCCTTTCTTTATCCCTCCAGCTGCCCTCTCCTGCCACAAGAGGAAAGAGTTGCCCTTCGTTGTTGTCTGTCCAGCCCACAGCCCTGCCGGGAGGTCTGTCTTGGGCAGATCCTCACACCCAGGCTGTGCTGAAGGTTCTGCTTGTGTCTTCCTAAAAGCATCCTGTAAAATACCTTTCCCACCGAGTGCACCATCACCTTAAGCACCCATTGCTGCTCTCACTGTCCCAGAAATGGGGGGGTACCCAGAAATGGGGGTGTACCCAGCTCTTTTTCTCCCTAGGCTTTTTCTGTTGTCTTGGAGAGTGATAACAATGTTCTAGTTGGTAACTCTTTGGTTTTTTCCAACCCCCCGTTGCCTGGGCACAGAGGGGCCAAGCCCCCAGCAGGGCTTGCAGGCACTTATTTAAGTGCATAGATGATCCTGCCCGGGATATCTCATCTCTGTTGCTGCCCACAGGCAGAAAAGCTCTTTAATACCCTACTCCAGACCATTCCCAAACCATTTCCCGATGAGCAAAGTTGGTAGACCAGGGAGGCTGAGGACCAGCAGAGCTCGACGGCCTCGTCCTACCTGCGGTTTGACATCGTCCTCGTCCTTGTAGTAGTAAAGCTGCTGGCCCTTGAGCACGAAGTACCTCTGCTGCCAGTTCTTGACGATGGAGCGCTGCTTCTTCAGCCAGCCGATCTTCAGGGGCCGCTCCAGAGGGTTGGGGGAGGCCGGCCGGGCCCCCACGGCCTCGCCACTCATCACGCTCCTGGAGCGGGCTGCGAGGAGAGAGAGGGACGGGTCGGTGGGGATGCTCGGGGACCAGCTGGGACCACCAGACCCCCGTCCCCACGGCCGGTGGCAGCTACAGCAGCGAGAGCTCTGCCCCCCTGCCTGAGCTCAGCAAACTGGCTGGAGGTTTTAAAGGAAGTGGCTGCAGTATCTGTCAGTGTGTGCTTCCTTTTTCCTGCGTGGGAGTAATTGTCTTGCAAGTGAGAAGAAAATCATTAGCTTTTTTTTTTTTTTTAATGGGAGTGTGTGTGTTGTTTTTTTTTATACCCACCCCAAAAGAGCCTGCAGCAGCGATAGCGGAATGACCCAGCCCAGCTTGAAAAAAAAAAACAAACCAAAAACTTTGTTGGAAATGGCAGTTCTGCTCGGGGAGAGCGTTGCCTGGTGTTTCCAGTGGAGCAGTTCTCACACAATGGGATTGGAAAGTCTCCAAGGAGGGGGAGGAAGCGCCAGTGTGGATTTACCGACTGGGCAGAGCCGTGTCCCCCGTCTCCCCTTCGCATCACACAGACGAGTTCTGTGCCAGGGACCAGCAGCATGGCCCTGTGGCATCTCAAAATGCTTCTGTGACAGTAAATGCCTTGGGAGGGATCATTCTGGTCAATGCTTCTAAATACTTAAAGGGAGCGTGTCAGGAGGATGGGGCCGGTCTTTTTTCAGTGGTGCCCAGGGACAGGACAAGAGGAAATGGGCACAAACTTGAAGGTAAGAAGTTCCACCTAAAAATGAGGAGGAACTTCTTCACTCTGAGGATGGCAGAGCCCTGGCAGAGGCTGCCCAGAGAGGTGGTAGAGTCTTCTTTAGAGACATTCAAACCCCCCTGGACATGTTCCTGTGGGACCTGCTCTGGCAGGGGGTTGGACTGGGTGATCTCCAGAGGTCCCTTCCAACCCCATGTGATCACCCTCTGTGATTCTGTGATTTCTGGAAGGGATTTTTGCCTCTGGACTGGGCACTGCAGGACCCCAGTGCCAGCCCAGCTGGGCAGAGTTAGCATTTGTGGTTGCAAAGACAATGATCTGACTCCAGGGGAATTCAGCTTCAGTGGTCTCCGCACACGGTGATCTCTGTGGTCTTGCATCTCCCCTGCTAAAACGGAGCTGAGGGCACCTGGCTGGGTCCTGTGGGTGAGGGAGGTGCAGGATTTGGGCCCCTGGGGCCAGCAGTGTTTCTGGCAGTGGGTGTTGAGGCTGAGCCGGGGCTGAGGGGGGGTTGTGCAATGCCCTGGGATGGGGGAAGCTGTGGTGGCCCCATATCTCTGCCCCCAGCTGCCTGCTTCTCCCCCGAGCTGCTCAGCAGAGCAGAGAGCTGCAGTTAGATAGGAGCAGCGATGAACCCTGGCACGGACCTGGGGTTGCAAAGGACAAGCTGAAAGAAGGAGAAAATTAAAAATCACCCACCGCTGCCTGGCGATGGTTGGGACTGGAGGCATCTCATGGCTGAGCGGGTGCTCCCATTGCACAGACACCCACCAGGAGCATGAGCCACAGACCATTCTGTACTCGGTGCCCAGCAGTCTGCGGTCACTTGGGAGGTCAGGGGGGGCTGCAGTTCAAGAGCAGCTTCCCCTTCTGAAATCCCCTGCAGAAAGAAACCCTGCCCTGCTTGGCCTTCATCCTTGGGAGGCAGGCTTGGGTAGGGCGCTCTGAGCTCCCCTCTCCCTCCTTTCACAGGATTGCAAATCAAAATCCCCAAAAACATCAAAAAGAACAGTGACTGTAAAAATCAGCCTTCAAAATGCAGTGAGGATGCTGCTTACACCTCAGTGTGCACTGCCGTGGGATGCCCCCTGCAGAGGATGGTGGCAATCAAGGACCTTCTCAAGGGATTTGCCAGGCAGCTCCCCCGAAAAATGCGGATACTGGGGATTACCCCAATTGAAAAACCCAAACGGGGTTTCCAAATTGCACCTCGTGCTCAGGGCAGCTTCTTTGCTCTTTGCCAAAACATCTGCATTACTCAAGTCTCACAAGTGTGGATTATAATGCTCAGCAAACTACTCACGAGCGGCCCCGCTCCTCTCCGTAAATCATGTTCCTTCATGATTTGATGCTCAGAGGGATGGAGCACCTCTCCTATGGAGACAGGCTGAGGGAGCTGGGATTGTTCAGCCTGGAGAAGAGAAGGCTCCGGGGAGACCTTATAGCGGCCTTTCAATACCTGAAGAGCTGGGGAGGGACTCTTTGCCAGGAAGGGTAATGATAGGACAAGGGGAAACGGTTTTAAATTGGAAGAAAAAAGATTCAGATTAGATCTCAGGAAGAAATTCTTTACTCTGAGGGTGGTGAGACACTGGAACAGGTTGCCCAGGGAAGCTGTGGCTGCCCCATCCCTGGAGGGGTTCAAGGCCAGGCTGGATGTGGCCTTGAGCAACCTGCTCTGGTGGGAGGTGTCCCTGCCCAGGGCAGGGGGGTTGGAACTCGATGATCTTTGAGGTCCCTTCCAACCCAAACCATTCTATGATTCTATGTCTTGGCTGCCACGGACTCCTCAGGGGTGAGGAATTTTGGGGAATGATCCTGGGGGGTGCAGCAACCGCCGGGAGCACGGAGGGTACTGGGTGCAGGGCTCTGGTGCCTCCCACGGACACTGTGCTCTGCAGAAACCACAGAGCCCGTTGCCAAAGGGCAGATCCCCAGGGGCTGGCTCCAGACCGGCCCCGTTCTGCAGGACGCAGCCTTCCCGCGGGCCAGTGCTCTGATCACTTCCCAAATTTTGCTGTGGGTTGTCCTGTCCCATCACAGGACCTCGATGAAACAGTGATTCTGATGTTCACTCCGCTTAATTAGCACTAAGGTTTGCAGAGCGAGGTCTCCCTGCCGAGCACAAGGGCTTAATCTGAAGTGAAGCTGCTGCGACACAGCTCGTGGGGTCTGTACGCACCCAAACGGGTGGAAACCAGGGATGTGTCTCCACCCAACAACTCCATCAGCTTTCCCCAACGAGCTCAACTCAGCCCAGCAGCACTGATACTCCAGCAGCACCAGGCTTGGGAGGAGAAATCATGTCTTTTAGGAAAAATGCCAAGTTTTACTACTTTTGATTGGAGATATTAATCTCCTTCTAAGCCCATCAGGGCTCTGCACCTGGAAGGGAAGTGACCTGGCAGGCACTGCTTCCCAGGGGTTCCTCCTGCTCTCAGCCTTGAGCTTAAATTGCCTGCTCCTTGCTGGAAATAAGGTTTATTCTCTCCCTCTTTGCAGCCTCTCCCAGATGCATGAGGAAGGGGGAGCACATTGAGGTCCCCGTTCTTTAGCATCAGCCCTTCTGGACCACCAGACTCACGGTGCAGCCGGGGGGCCATGCTCAGCTGTGTTTTGCCCGTGTTTAGACACACACACAACTGTGTCTTCCCTCCGCACGAGGCAGCTCCCCCTGTACGATGATGGGCTCATTTCAGGCCAAAATAACAGCTCTTTCTTACCCACGACGCGAGCACTCCCTGACCGCTCCCCCCACCGCAGGGCTCTTGCGGAGGCGTGGGGAGGGAGCTGCTGTGGGGAGCTTGGCTTTGCAGACAGCGAGGCTATTTTTGCCTGGTGGAAAGTTTTCTGCATTCAGAAAACCAGAGCTTTCAAGGCTGCGGCTCCCTCCTTTACCACTTTCCCAATTTTCTCCCTATTGTGGCCAGTGCGATGCCCAGCTCCTGCGCGATGCCCAGCTGAAAATTTTACAAGGGGCTGGGGTGAAGCTTCTTCCCTGGCTCTCACCAGGGTGGCCCAGCACCCGAAATCATCTCCTCCTTCACCAACACATCCCCAGCACCCTCGGCCCTGCTCCTCCTCACCGCTCTCACAGGGCAGGAAAGAGCCACTAAGAGTAAATGCGGTGCCCCCCGAAGCATTTCCTGCGGTAACCGCCTCTGAAGTCAAATATTTCCTCCAAAACATCCTCACTCTTCCTCCAGCCCTGGGGACCAGCCGTAGCAGGGTGCCCACGGCCTGCTGCCTGCTTCCTGAAAAGAGGAACCCTGCCAAAGCGTGTCTTGGAGGAGAAACGGTGCTGGGTGTCACCGTGGGGTCTCCATCAACGCTGGCTCCTGCCCCAAATCCTTCTCTTGGGAAAGAGCCCTCCCCATTGCTCCTGCCCCACAGGAGGGACGTCGGGTACTTGCAACACAAACCAGGAAAAGCCAAAGCGCCGCCATAGGTTTTTCAACGAAAATGGCAAATGCAATTTTCTCCTTCATTGAGCTAAATGGGTTTGCATTTTTCTCAGCAGGAGGAAGCCCACAGGAGCCGTGGCGCTGCCCTGGGGTTTACAAAAGCTGCGTGTGCCACGGCCACAGCTGGGGACGAGGAGGGGGAAGTGTCTCGAAGCTGGGAGGAGCCAGGGAGGACGGTGGTGACTAATTTGTGATTATTTTCCACAAGCAAGTCACATCCCTGCAGCACCCCCGAGGGTGGCAGCGGCCGATCCCCGCAGCCAGGAACCCTCCAGCGTGAGGAGGGTCCATCACCGAGCTGTGCCCCAGCTCTCTGCACACACACACACACACACACAGCCCTCATCTCGGGGGCTCGCAGCAGCTGCAAGCTGCAAAAAGCACCCAGAATTTCATCACTAACTGATTTTTCTTGGAAAAAAAAAAGCAATTCCTGGTAACAACACAGGTTCAAGCCTGTGTCCTGTCTCCACCCTCTCTGCTTCCCCGCAGCCAGCAGACTCAGTGTCCCCTGGCCTTTCTTCCTGAGCTGCTGATCGAATTTACCCTCTGCCCCGCAGCCTCTGCGCAAAAAAAAATCTTAATTATCTTAAGAATGGGCAATGCAGAAATCCAGGACGCTGCCATGATAACTACGTGAGGGTTTTTTCCCCCACTGTCCTGCAGACTGGTGGGTGCAGGTGATGGCACTGCCTCCTCCATCCTCCTGCAAGCTCCTGGACCACCAGGGTCTCATCCTTCCCCTCGCTGTGTGTCACCGAGCCAGCCACAGCAGTGGCCGCCGGGGGCCAGCGGGGCTTCATCTGGGGCCTTGTGTGAAGCAAAAGGTTTGGCCACCCCCCGGAAAGCAGCTTCAGACAGGAGTCCAAACTGCCCGTGCAAGAACATCCACCTTGCAAGGTGCAGGGAGGAAGAGCTCAGCACCACAGGGTCTGGCTTGGGCAGATCTCGCTGCCACAGGGACAAACCAAGTTGCCAACGGGTGCCTTGACCAGTGCCAGGACCACGGAGGACCTTTGCTGGGCTTGTGCCCCCCTTCCTTGGCCCCACCATCCACCCCCCTCCCCGGCTTCACCCAAAGGCAGGCATTGGCTCTGACGTGACCCCTCAGAGCCCAGGATCAGGACCCCTCACTCCTCCCCAACCCCCTTCTCCAGTGGTTTTCCTGCTGGAGATGGATCCCATGGCAGTAGAGGAGAGTCAAACAAAGCCTGGGCAGAGCAGATCACCCAGTGAGGCCGTCCCATGGCACAGAGCCCGGCATGGGCATCAGAGGGCTCTTTACCACCGAGGAGAGGAAACGAATGACGTTGGGGAGGGCAGAGAAACCTGAGCAAGAGCGAGATTGCTTCCTCCAGCCTTCACCGTTCCGTCCGCCTCTTGGCCTATGCTTCACCTCCTGCAAGGCTTGTGCCAGCACCATCAGGACCCCTCACTCCTCCCCAACCCCCTTCTCCAGTGGTTTTCCTGCTGGAGATGGATCCCATGGCAGTAGAGGAGAGTCAAACAAAGCCTGGGCAGAGCAGATCACCCAGTGAGGCCGTCCCATGGCACAGAGCCCGGCATGGGCATCAGAGGGCTCTTTACCACCGAGGAGAGGAAACGAGTGACGTTGGGGAGGGCAGAGAAACCTGAGCAAGAGCGAGATTGCTTCCTCCAGCCTTCACCGTTCCGTCCGCCTCTTGGCCTATGCTTCACCTCCTGCAAGGCTTGTGCCAGCAGAGTCATAGAATTGTCCAGGTTGGAAGGGAGCTTTCAGATCATGGAGTCCAACCCTCAACCCAGCTCTGCCCAAACCCCCACTGACCCATGTCCCTCAGCACCATGTCTGCCCGGCTTTTACATCCTTCCAGGAATGGCGACTCCACCACTGCCCTGGGCAGCCTCTTCCAATGCTTGATAACCCTTTCAGTGTCAAAATTTTCCCCAATATCCATCCTAAACCTCCCCTGGCACAACTTGAGGCCGTTTCCTCTTGTCCCATGGCCTGTTCCTTGGCAGAAGAGACCGACCCCCCCTGGCTACACCCTCCTTTCAAGGAGTTGGAGAGAGCAAGAAGGTCTCCCCTCAGCCTCCTTTTCTCCAGGCTCAACACCCCCAGCTCCCTCAGCAGCTCCTGTGATTTAAAATCCCCCCCAAAACCTGAATTTTGGGTGGGGAGCAGCCCCACGCTGCCAGGCCCCCCCGTTCCCCACCCTACCCAGAGCCGCGGCGCTGCCCGTGCCCCCGCAGCATCCCTGGGGGACAACTTTGCAAATCACTTCTTGCAAGTCATTTGCAAACCGGCTGCTGTCTCGAAAGCGGTAGCTGGGGGCCAGGCCCCCCCCACAAAAGGCCAGAAGCAGGTTTGTAGCCCAAATCGCCGCTGTGCTCGGCCGCAGACCCCCAGTTTGCACCTGAAAGGCTGAAGCAGGAACCAAAGGGCATAAAGAAACACTCACGGTACCTATTTTTGCAGCATCCATTTTCAGGTTGAAATCCCAGTTCCGAGGCAGCTTGAGGGACATTTTGGATCAAAGAGGGGCTTTTTTTTTTTTTTTTTTTGGTTTTTCGAGGGAGGCTTGCTTAGGAGACAGGCTGAGATGAAGTTCTGACAGTCCCGTGGGGCTCCTGTGCCCCGGGGTGCGATCCCCCCCCCTCCACGAAGAGCTCAGCAAGGCTTGATTTGCCAACGTACTTCCTCCTCCCTCCTCTCAGAGCGGCCGTGAACAACCCCATAAAAGTACTTTCCTGCCCTGCTTTCCTGCAAAGCTCTCGTCTTGCTTCCCCGACGACGCCAAGGCGATGCTACCTCCTTTTTATTTTTGGCCCCCCTTTTCTCTCCCCCAGCTTCGGCTGCCGGGGGGACGCAGCGGCCCGGCCCCAGCCCGCAGGGAAACGTGGCTGCTCTCGGCGCGCGGCTCCTCGCATTTGAGGAAGTGGGTGTCCTTCTCGGGGCCCTTGGTGCACCAGAAGATGGCTCGCTGAAGGACACGGCCCGGCGCGGAGCTTTGGGAAGTGCTTGGCTCAGCAGCGGAGCAGAGAGGCCGCGGCTCGGGCGGCCACGGGGAAACACCACAGGATGATGGGGGCTCCAAATGTCCCAGTGATCCCCTGTGTGCACGGCCTGGAGTTTCCTATATATATATGTATAATCATAGAATTATAAAATGGTTCGGGTTGGAAGAGACCTCAAAGTCCTCCCAGTGCCACCCCCTGCCCTGGGCAGGGACACCTCCCACCACACCAGGTTGCTCCAAGCCCCCTCCAACCTGCCCTTGAACCCCTCCAGGGATGGGGCAGCCACAGCTTCTTGGGGCAACCTGGGCCAGGCTCTCACCACCTTCAGAGTTCAAAATTCCTTCCCGAGACCTTGTCTAAATCTACCCTCTTCCAGTTTAAAAAAATATATAGGGTCCCCACAGCTGATTTAGGGTTTTTTCACCCACTTTGTAGCAGTGGTACCAGCGAAATGGAGATGGAATGAGGTTGCTCGTGGAGGAAAGGCTGCGGGTCTCAGGGCAGTGAGGACCAGGGGATGGTCTGCTACTGCTTGTTTGCAACGTGGCTACAGCACAGGCTGCAAGCAAAACAAAAATCCCTGCAGCTGTTTTTATGAGGTCACTTCTGCAAAGTGGATTGCTAACCTTGTCAAAAGACCCCATCAAGAGGAGCTTCCAATTTTCCAAGCGGTCAGTTATGAGTCTAAGCTGAGACTGTAATAATAAAGGGCTTTGTCAGAAAGGCTGAGAGAGCTGGGACTCTTTAGTCTGGAGAAGAGAAGGCTGAGGGGAGACCTTATTAATGCTGACAAGTACGTCAAGGGAGGGTTGAAGGAGGAGGGAGCCAGACTCTTTTCAGTGGTTCCCAGGGACAGAACGAGGGGCAACGGGCACAAGTTGGAACAGAAGAGGTTCCACTCAAATATGAGGAGAAACTTCTTCACGGTGAGGGTGACAGAGCCCTGGAACAGGCTGCCCAGGGAGGGTGTGGAGTCCCCTTCTCTGGAGATCTTCAAGACCCGCCTGGATGCTCCTGAGTAACATGCTCTGACAAGCTCTGGGCAATCCTGCTTCAGCAGGGGAGTTGGACTAGATGATCTCTATGGTCCCTTCCAACTCTAAAAATTCAGTGAAATTCAGTGAAAATTCATTGAAAGCCTAAATGTGCTTAAAGGGCCATGAAATCCATACTTCCCATAGGAGGTGTTTGCCTCTGGATGTCTCTATACATTAGTGTGACTGAAATTTTGGAAAAAAAAGAGCTGTACTTGCTGAAATATCCACAGACCCCACCAGATCAAGCGAAGCCCCTTTCCCTGCTCACACCACCAAGTGTCTCCTGTTTCATGTCATTTAATGCTGCGTTTTTCCCCAAAAAAGAAATGGCTGTGCAAGGCAGGCTGCCGTGCGATTAGCCCGAGATGTGGCTCTCGAGAGGTGGGATGAGCCCAGGGAGGGGTTGGTGGGTTCCCAAACCCCCAAACCATGGCACTGTGTCCCGGGGCAGGGGGGGGGCTCTATCCTTTTTCCCCCCGTGCTGGGAGAGCCCAGGCGCTGCCGAGGGGGAAGCTGCCCTGAGCAGAAGCAGAACCAGCAACGTGGGGAGCTCGGGGGGCTGGACAAGGATGTTGCCAGCACTTCCCGTGGTGATTGGCAGCTGGGATGCACCCAGCTGCTTGCAAAGGCTTTTTTCTTTTTTTTTTTCTTTTTTTTTCCTTAATAAAATCGCGCAGCGTGAATTGAGGATGTGCCTCTCGGGGAAGGAGCCGGAGGCTGCACTCACTGCCCCCAGTCGCAGCAGGGCTGGGGTGGACCCTGGTGGGTTAATGATGTGGGTTAATCACGGCTGAAAAAAAAATGATTTGTGGCTCTGAGCAGTGACCAGAGGCAGCTCAGAGATCCCCAGCTCACACCTTCCACTGCCCAAAGCCCAGGGACGGGGTGGTGAGGAACGCGGTGCTATCACAGCGGCATGTACCCAGGTCTGGACTAGATTAACCCCAATATCCTGCTTTGGACCCAGAATGCTTGAGTTAACTCCGTTTCTGACACACCCCAAGCAGAAGGCCCTGAAGGAGCCCTGAATTAAGCATCATTTTTTTCCCTCTTCTTAATAATACCTGCAGAAAACCATAGGAGCTCCAGGTCACGCATTATGATCCATTTTTTATTTCATTTCAACTGGTTTTGGGTTTTTTTCTGCAAGCCTTGAGAACAGCCGCCCGTGTGAACAGGATGTCACGTGGCACTTTCGCCTCCTTGAGAAAGGAAACAGCAAACGTTTTAACCCAAAAACCCTGCGATTCAGCCCAATCGGGGCTGGGTGGCAGCAGCTCAGCCCTCCCCGTCCCCCCCCGCCCCGGGACAGCCCTTCGACAGCACCCAGAGGGTAGTGGCTGCCTCCAGGTTTGGGAAAGGACATTAAGAGATTGGGGTGGTTGGGGTGGGTTTTTTTTAGCAGTCAAGCTGAGCAGCCTCAGGGGGACGTAAAAAGGGTAAATCTCAGCCCAGAAAGTTGTTTGTTTTGGTTTTACATCCCTCTTCTACCAGATCTCATGGAAAAATGTGCCTGGACAGAGGGTTGCACCAGACCTGCTCGCACGGAGGCAGCTTTCCCTTGAGGCACAGCCAGCACCGGGATTTCCACTGGGAATTTGCCGCTTTTGATGTTTCATTTAATTAAGCTGACACAGGACGGGGAGAAAAAAGGAGAGATGTTGAGCAGAAGTAGCTGAAATGCGAGCAGTGGTGGGGATCTGCCAGTGGCAGAGGGATGGGATGGTGTCTTGGATGGGATGGTGACCTGCATGGGATGATGACCTGGATGGGATGGTGTCCTGCATGGGATGGTGATCTGAATGGGATGGTGACCTGGATGGGATGGTGACCTGGATGGGATGGTGTCTTGGATGGGATGGTGACCTGAATGGGATGGTGACCTGGGTGGGATGGTGACCTGGATGGGATGGTGTTTTGGATGGGATGGTGTCCTGAATGGGATGGTGTCTTGGATGGGATGGTGTCCTGAATGGGATGGTGTCTTGGATGGGATGGTGTCCTGAATGGGATGGTGTCTTGGATGGGATGGTGTCCTGGATGGGATGATGTCTTGGATGGGATGGTGACCTGCATGGGATGGTGTCCTGAATGGGATGGTGTCTTGGATGGGATGGTGACGTGAATGGGATGGTGTCTTGGATGGGATGGTGACCTGGATGGGATGGTGACCTGGATGGGATGGTGTCCTGAATGGGATGGTGTCCTGGGCTCCCTGCAGGGCACGGGCACACACCCTGCCCCGCTGCCGGCCACTCGCCCGGAGATCTCAGTCCCTTTCCCAAAGGATTCAGCACGAGGGATCTTTCCAGACCTCTCAGTAACGGCGTCTAATTGCTCCGTAGCACTGCTGATATTGCACGTGGCTGCTCAGCAGGTTTCTCCTTAACCAGCCGGCTCCTCCGAGGGCAAAACGTTGCCACGTCAGGTTTGGGGCTTTAGAGTGATTTTGCAAGGTTGCTGTAAAGAGAGGGCATCGGATTTTTGTTGCTGTTGGAGGATTAATTTGTCTGCAAATGCCCACACAGTGTGACAGGAAGCAAGACGAGGGCTCCTGGTGGGTTGGTTCAGCTGAGCTGGTAAGTCAAAACCAGTCAAAATAACACCAGAGCTGAAAATAGCATGTTTTTGCCGGGTAAACAGAAGGATCCTGCTCTCCTAACCCCACGCAAGTCAGGAGAAACAGCTGAAATAAAGCAGTAATTAATGCTAAGTGGAATTCCAACAATTTTTCACGTTCCCAGTGAAATCTTGAGGGTGAAGGGAGCGGATTTGCAGAGGACAGCAGGGCCAACACTTCCCTCACCTTTGATCAAGATGGGCTGGTGCGATCTGCTCTCAGCTTCCACTGCAAACCTCGTGTCCCTGGTGCAGGACACAGATCACAGAATCACATGGGGTTGGCAGGGACCTCTGGAGATCACCCAGTCCAACCCCCTGCCAGAGCAGGGCCACCCAGAGCAGGTCCCACAGGAACGTGTCCAGGGGGGGTTGCAATGTGTCCAGAGATGGAGACTCCACCACCTCCCTGGGCAGCCTCTTCCAGGGCTCTGCCACCCTCACAGGAAAGGAGTTCCTCCTCATGGTTAGGTGGAACTTCTATTCAAGTTTGTGCCTGTTTCCCCTTGTCCTGTCCCTGGGCACCACTGAAAAAAGACCAGCCCCATCCTCCTGACACCCACCCTTGAAGTATTTATAGGCGTTGATCAGATCCCCCCTCAGCCTCCTCTTCCCCAGACTAAAAAGCCCCAAGTCCCTCAGCCTCTCCTCATAAGAGAGATGCTCCAGGCCCCTCAGCATCTTTGTGGCATCTGCTGTCCCCTCTCCAGCAGTTCCCTGTCCTTCTGGAACTGGGGAGCCCACAACTGGTCCCAGTGCTCCAGCTGGGGCCTCCCTAGGGCAGAGCAGAGGGGCAGGATGACCTCCCTCCACTTGCTGGTCCTACTCTTCCTGATGCCCCCCCGGATGCCCTTGGCCTTCTTGGCCACAAGGTCCCATTGCTGGCTCATGGGCATCCTGTTGTCCATCAGGACTCCCAGGTCTTTCTCCTCAGAGCTGCTCTCCAGCAGGTGACCCCCACCCTCTCCTGGTGCAGGGGGTTATTCCTCCCCAGGTGCAGCATCTACACTTGCCCTTGCTGAAGTTCATCACGTTCCTCTCTGCCCAGCTCTCCAGCCTGTCCAGGTCTCGCTGGATGGCAGCACAGCTCTCCATTGTGTCAATGACCCTCCCAGTTTTGTGTCACCAGCAAACTTGCTGAGGGGACACTCCATCCCCTCATCCAGGTCACTGATGAATATATTGAAGAGGACTGGACCCAGTACTGACCATGATGGTCCCATCCTGCCTGGTGCTCAACCCCTCCGCAGCCTCCACCTGCATCTTGGCCCAGGAAAATCCCCGAGGAAGGAGAGCTACGGGGCAAGGAATCGGGGAATCTGAGTTTAAAACAGACCAATCTGCTTCACAGAGCACAGAAAGGAGGTTTTCAGCGCTGAATAAAACTCCGCTACAGATAATGGAACTTATATTTATTTAACAGTAACATATAGTATATAAATAGGGTAAATACTTTAAAATATACAATATATCACATTCGGACATCCGGTCAAAGGAAGGCAACTCTACATGTGATCTAAAACATTAATCAAAAGAACAATGCACAGAGAAAGAAGCAGATGGTGGGAACACGTCAGGTCTGGAGAGGAGGAGCAGACAGAGGTTACAGCAGCACGAACGGCAGCTCCGGGGCTGGTTACGGGGGCAGGAACCACGGGAGCTTTCAGGCTGTGCTTTTTGTCACCCACACCTGTCCCCAAGGAGGGTCTGGATGGCCCCTACGGATGCTTTCCATGGAGCTTCTCCCTCCTCCGGTCACACAGAGCCACGGAGGGAGGCGGGGAAAGGACGGGATGCCAGGATCCCAGCACAGCTCGGGGGAACCCACCCCACACCCCCGAAACAGCAGACACACCTTGGAACACAAGATACCTCCACTTTGCCAAGCCTTAGCTGATGCTATGGGATTTTCAGCTTCGTGAGGTCACAGGGTACCATAAACCCAGGTAACATCTGCCCCTTCACATCAGCATCAGCAGATTCCTGAGCCCATCACCCCAAAGAATATCTAAATAACAGAGGCTGATGGGCACAGACATGACACCGTACGTAGAAAACAGGTTTTGATGTTTCTCTCAGCACTGCAGGCCAGCCCTGCAAACTGATCTGCAAACTGATTTCACTAAATCACCCACCAGCAAACAAACATCATCAATGTTTAGAGTCACCTCGCCAGGACCAGCAGCTCTCCAGCCACCAGCCATCCCTGGGCTCCTCAATACACTCACACCCCTCTCTGTCCTCTCCAGCTGGGAAAGCAGCGACCTCTTGTGAGGTGGTTTCCAAACCAGCCCGTCCCCTGCCAGGCAGCCTGTCCCCTCCCAAGCTTCAAACTGGCCAAATCCTACTTTTCCTCCCAATCCGAGCACACACACGCCGGCTGATAGAGTCTCCCCGCTTGCCGGTCTGCTCTCACAGGCCTTTCCCTCAAGCAGGAGGAACTTCTCCACTCGTGGAGCCCAACTATGAACAAAAACTACTGTGTGATGCCGACCTTCAGCCCTGCAGCTGGAGAAACTTCAGCTGAGCATCCCCATCACCTCATCTAGACATCCCTGGTGGCAGTTTGGCCCCTCCAGCAGCACCACCTCTGGCAGCCTCCCCCCAAACCTTGTGGGAGCTGCAGCACACCCAAAGTCCTGCACGGCTTCATGCAATGGCAAGAGGTACAACGTGCCTTTGCTACACATCCCTCGGCATTACAGGTAATTCCTTTAGGGACAGCCAACACCAGAAACATCAGCTTTTCATTTCCTCTAACTTTCTAAGCCTAACTTGAGCTATTTATGACAAACCAAAGCCATCCATGGGCTGGGCTGATGGGGGAAAGCCACTGGGTGCTCCCCCAGGCAGCACGTTGTCACCAGGAGCCGATCAGCACTATCACACACACTCACACCAGTGGTGTGACGTGGGTTTGCCACCCCAGCTCTCAGCCCCACGGAGGACACACTACAGCACTCACCAGTATCGCTGAGCCAGACCAGCTGTACAGCCTGCAAATGATCTTAACGACCCCCATCTTCCTCCCTCCCTCTCTCCTCCGTTCCCCAAAGGGATGCACCGTTCCCGTTCAGTTTATTCAGCTTCAGAGGAGGATGCTGAACCGTTTCTCCGTAGCTGTCCCCTTCAGGATCAAAACAGGCCTGGAAGCTCAGCCTCCAGCTGGGAAGGAAGCAAGAATAAAGCAAGAATAAAGCAAGAATGAAGCTGTGGGCTCACCAGGAAAGGCACCCACATGCACTGTGGCTGCTGCTCCTCTCCCAGCCCCAGGAAGCCACTGAACGCAGCGGCTTTGCCCTCCAGTGCCTGCATCCAGCACTGCACCCCACTGCACCATCCAGCACTGCACCCCACTGCACCCCACTGCACCATCCAGCACTGCACCCCACTGCACCCCGCTGCACCATCCAGCACTGCACCATCCAGCACTGCACCCCACTGCACCATCCAGCACTGCACCCCACTGCACCCCGCTGCACCATCCAGCACTGCACCATCCAGCACTGCACCCCACTGCACCCTCCAGCACTGCACCCTCCAAACAGCCCCCAACCCCACCTCAGACCAAAAGCAGGCAGAAAAGCTTCACTCTGGATTTCTGCTCCGCTAATTACAACTAAAGGTTTAAAACAAGACGAGCAGGAGACTAAAGACCCATATGGAAAATTTCTCAATATAAAGAGCGGTACAATTCTGTAATATTTAGCAACACAAGAGCTTCTCCTGCTGACTGATGTATGACCCGACAGGGCGCTACGAGGGTTTTGGCAGATGTTGGGCAGGGAGAATGCAGAAAAGCCCCAGCTTGTCTGACCCCACAGGGCAAATGGCTTTTCAGGGGCTACACAAACCCCTCTCACTTCCACACCTACTCCCCACCCAGGTGCTCCTCGCAGGTGCCCTCGCTTTGCCCAGTTAAACTCAGCCAAACAGTCATCAAACTCAGCCCAAATATTCTCCCCTGGCACGGCAAGATGGAAGCACCTTAATTCTGCCCTTCGATTTTCAAATTAGGGGTTTGGACCAATGTCCTCTGAATTGATGGAAAATAAGTCCTTGCCTTGTTCTGGCTGGAAGAGAACAGTCTCCACACCTAGTCCTGTAAAGCCTCTGCGACCACCACCAGCATTAACCAAACACAACCCTGATGGGCTCTGTCGCAGCAGCCCCCACTCTGGCCAGAGGGCAGTGACTTTGCCAAAGCTGGACATATTTTATGGAAAGAGACCCTTCCCCTCCGCAATCTCTGCTTTCCATCCAATACCTGTATTTGCAGGACAACGGGCACCAACCTCTGCCCCGTGGCTCCTGTTCAGGGAGATGAAGCAGCGCTTATGACACAGGAATTCCTATAGAAATCTAAGAGAGAGGTTGGGAAATCTTAATGTATTTACACTCGCGCGCTCTCGCTCACTCGGGGTAAATCAAAGCAGGATCAGAATAGGGAGAATGAGCTCCCAAGTATATTCAGGTGGTTTATTTTCTGTGGATGCTCAGCCAGCGTGTACGTGTCTCCACACGGGGGGTGTCTGTGTGTAAGGTTTGTGTCAGCAGCTGTTTGAAAACAGCAACGTACTTCTGTATTATCTTTCCCTGTCACTCGTTCCCCAGGTTAAAATAAGGTAAAGTTTCTCTCTCCCATGCACAAACTATGGAAAGAAGCAAAATCAGAGTCACCTTGTGTCTGGGAACATTGCATAAGGTATAATCCGGGGATATTTGCACTCTCTGATCACAAAAAAAAAAAGGAATAGTTTTACAATCTTTAGGGCTCTCATTTTTAAATAATAAAAAAGTATGACAAAATAAAGGAAAGTACTTAGATAAACCTTGCAACTATTTAAGTACAAACTATTTATGACAAGATTTAGTAAGCGAAGCAGGACAGAAACCTGCAGGTCACTGGACCCAGACTGAAATGCGACACAGACCGTGATAAACTCAGCAGCACGACATCTAGAACTCAAGTAACAAACAGGTGATAGACATGATCCCTGAAAGAAAAACAACACACCCAGCCGACAGCCCCAGCAGCACTGGAGCCCCAGCCAGCAAACTTCAGAAAAAAAAAAAAAAAAAAAACAAACCCCAAATTGGAAACTGCGCTCCAAATCAGTTAAAATATCCCAGTGCGGGGTTTCCAACCATCGAGAAATGAAAAAGTGTGGTTCAAAGGGGGGGGGGGGGGGGAAAGGACTAAGTTATTTAAAGGGTTGTTCTTACTCGGCAGGAATTACTCAATGAAACTTCAACGTTCTTTAAAACCTATTTACTCGACTCAGTTTTGAAGCAATTTGAACCTCCCACATCCCCACAAGCGACTACCAGTTTCCTGACTCCTTGTTCCCAGTCTATTTCTGGTTTCATTGGTTATAAAAAAATCTTATTTGCCAAAATATCAGCCGTTAAGGGAGGAATGTGAGAGGCGCTACGAAAAACAGCCAGTGAAAATAGATGCTCATGCCTGGCCGGGCAGAGGAACCGCGGCTGATGAGTTACAAGATCCTCTGCCAATTAATTAAGCGTGTGCTCGCGGCGCAGTCGGCAAAGGGACCGCACGCAGGCGTCAACGTGGCTTTCTGGGGAAATTCACGTTGGGTTCACAGTTCCCTCCGGAGAAGAGGATGGTCCCCAGAGCTGCCCTCGTGCCCGGAGGCGGTTGGTTGTAGGGACACAGCGCATCGCCTACACCCGGCACAAACACCCTCCCAGGAAAGGTCCCGCTCTGCCCACACGCACCCGAGGTTAAGGACAGACCACGAGGACAGTCGTACCCTCCTACTTCACCCAACAGTCCTTCCAAGCTCCTTTTTTCAGCTACAAACCCAAGATTTGCTCGTTTTGAACCAAAGCGATATAAATACGTTATTAAAAAAAAAAAAAAAAACCAACCCACAAATGCAAACATTTACCAGGAAAGGAAGAAGAATTACAGTGAAATGAGGCCTTGTTATTGTCTTAGATCAGGCAAGCTGGGAATTTCCTCAGCGGGGCTTGTCTGTTTTCAGTCCTGTTCCCATCGCCCGGCTCTCTACGCCTCCTCCAACGTGCCCAACATGCCCTTGTCGACCAGGTGTGCTTTGAGCGTGTTGAAGATGTGGAGCTGCTGGTCTGGCCGCAAGGTCAAGAACTGCTGGATCAGTTTGCTCGGGTTGGGACCTCTGAAACACAGAAGCAGCATCACCAATGAGTCACGCTGTTAAATCTTAACAATCTGGGAACCCGAGCGCCCAATTTCATTAAAATAACAAGCTTAAAGTAAGAAGAGCCACATTGCCCATTTCTTCCCCAGTTCTGCCCAAGGAGCTTCACTCCATTGGAGATCATGGAATCATCAGAGTTGGAAGGGACCTTCTAGAGACCATCCAGTCCAACTCCCCTGCCAAAGCAGGGCTGCCCAGAGCACATCACTCAGGAGCATCCAGGAGGGGCTTGAAGATCTCCAGAGAAGGGGACTCCACACCCTCCCTGGGCAGGCTCTGCCAGGGCTCTGCCACCCTCATCCCAAACAAGTTCTTCCTCAGATTGGAGTGGAACTTCCCATGTTCCAGCTTGTGCCCGTTGCCCCTCGTCCTGTCACTGGGAACCACTGAAAAGAGTCCAGCGCCCTCCTCCTTCAACCCACCCTTCAGAGACTTGTCAGCATTAATAAGGTCTCCCCTCAGCCTGCTCTTCTCCAGGCTAAAGAGCCCCAGCTCTCTCAGCCTTTCCCCATCAGGGAGATGCTCCAATCCCTTAATCATCTCTGTTGCCCTACGCTGGACTCTCTCCAGCAGTTCCCTGTCTCTCTGGAACTGGGGAGCCCAGAACTGGACGCAGGATTCCAGTTGTGGCCTCCCCAGTGCAGAGCAGAGGGGGAGAATGACCTCCCTCCACCTCCTGGCCACACTCTGCCCTACACAGCCCAGGATCCCATTGGCCTCTTGGCCACAAGGGCACGTTGCTGGCTCATGGAAAGGTTACTGTCCACCAGGAGCCCCAAATCCAAAGATTCAGATCTGTGGATTCCAAAGGCACAGGATGCTCCACTGCAAACAAAAAAAAAACCAAACCCAATCTGGTTTCAAGAGGGTTGTGAATCTCCCCTTATCAGCAGGTGCTCCCTCTCCAAAATCAAAGCAGCCACATAAAGACAGTTCCTCATCTCCTTCGGTACATCTTTTATGCACCTACAGGCTTTCCTCTGTGCTTGGCTACAGAATACTTGTTAATGCTACAAAATTGGGACTTTTCTGCTCGTTCAGCTCTGGAAACCCTGCTCAAGACTCACGGGGATGCAGAAAGGACTTGGAGGAATTTCAGAGGGGCTGGAATAACAGACTTTGGGAAAGGGGGGTTGTGTCTCCAGCTCTGCGTGACCCTGCTAAAAGACACTTCCCTTCTTCAAGCCTCCATTTCCTCTCTTTCTTTATCTTGTATTTTCAGATGTTCATCTAACAGAGATAATGACTGTCTCTCACTGCAAACAACCCTCTCTCATTACAAGCTTGTGCTTGTCACTTGACAGGGCCCCCAAATCCCACTGCCAAGCAATAAATACCTGATGAAGCTTGCGATGTACACGTTGACAAAGGTCGCCATCAGGTACTGGCAGTCGAAGCGGTCCATGATACCTCCATGCCCGGGGATCGTGTTGGCAAAGTCCTGAGCAAAGAGAAGGGATGGCACTGAGCAGTCTCAAACCCCCCTTACCTGGACTTGCCCACGTCCCTCTGTGCACGACCCTCGTACCCTTGCTCCGATTCTCCCCAGAAGGCAAAAGTCAGAAGAAAAAGACATTTTGTTTAATGTCCCCCCGGTTTTAAAAGTTTCTCCTTTATGAAGACTACCAGTGCCTGAGGAACATCGAGGCTTAACTCGGATCCATCACTCAAAGATCAAGGCAGGCTGATGTTTACCTCTTGCCTTTCAAGGCATCCTAACCGAACACAGACTGTTTATACCTAAAACCAGCCTGCAAGACATCAAGAGAAGCCTCAGATTGCAAAATTTCCTGACTGGGTCTTTCTTCCTCCACCTCCAGTTCTGCACCACAGCAGGGTTTAGAAGATCATGGCTGAAATGTTAAGGTCTCTCTTCATTCAGTCACAAAAACTAGATCCTGCTCCAGCATTTCATCTGTGACCGAACAAACCTCCCCCTCCATCCCCAAGCTCCCTCTGTCACTGCTCAGAACACAATCCTTCCTTTCTAAAACATAAATTACCTTCACCCCTCACCATCCTCACCTTGATTTTGAAGGCCCTCTTGAACCCACTGGCGAAGAAGCCTCCGAACGGCCCGATGAGGGAGGCGAAAGTGGAGAGTGCGATGCTGTGGATCTGGAAGGGGTACATCCGGACTGTCTTCTGCAGAAAGAAAAACAGGTCAGAGAAGGACTTTCAATGAGAATAGCCCTGTCCACGGCTTCCCCTCTTTTTCCCCTGGGCTCTCCAGGCTTTAGACCAGTTGGTTTTCAAGTGGGTTAATGTCCCACATGGGGGGACAATTCCTTTGAGCCTTCAACCAACCTGGAGCACCGCTAAATTCCCCCTTTTTCTGGATGTACCATCATCCCTTGTCATGTTCCTTCAAAGACCATCAGAATAAAGCCCTGTTCTCTTTTCTTAGCGTTCCTATCCCAATCAATAAGACCCAGGAGAGAGAGAGAGTCCTACCCAGCCCACCACGGACTGCAGCACCAAGGGGATGTTGTACTCCTGCAGCTGGAACAGCTCGGAGGGCTCACAGTCCACCGTGAAGCTGTTGGTGTCATTGTTGAACTCCACGGGGCAGGTGAAGCACCGGTACCCAGACATCACGTAGGACAGCTTCAGGGAGAGGGGAAAAGAGATGCAGGAAGAGAAAACAGGATCAGTAATTTCCTGTGCAGTGTGGCAGAGCCCATCTCAAGGGAAAAGGCAGCTCAAGGAGAGAAGGAGAAGACGGAGCCACGCTCCCAGCTTCATTAAGAAGATTACTCTCCTGAGAAGCAGTAATTGGCTAAAGGCAGAGTAAGCATTTTTCTTTAGCAAGTGCATCTGTTCAGCAAGCAGTGAATGGGCCAAGACAGGCTGCACCGCTTGGCTGGGAGGGAAACAAGCAGACATGGAGACCATCATAAAAACAGGTAAGAACATTCCGAGAGCACTGAAATTCCCCACATGGCCCTTGAAATGACGCACAGTGTTCATCCAACAGCAGCAGAGAGAAAACTGCACAGATAATTATTGTAACCAACACGTCACAGGGTCTAACAGGGACTAAAAGCTTCCCCCAGTTCTCTGCTCCACCTGCAGTGCCTGCAGCCAGCACAAAACACAGCCTCGGACCAGTTCAAACCAGTCAGCAAGGAAAATGGGAGGACTCTGATGAGAGCTGGGCGAACTCAAAGCCTGACTGCATTTTTTAGACAAAGCCCTGTCACCCTACGAAGGGAAAAGACCAATGAAATAAGCACCACGATTGTGACTTACCAACAATCCAAACAAAACGGTGGCAAAAAATCCTCCAATAAACCCTTCCCAGGTCTTCTTTGGGGAGAGCTGCCAGAGAGAGGGAGAATTAATTACAACCTGTGCGTCTCCACACGCCTCTGCAGTCCGTCCTCACTTGTGAATTGCTGAGGCAAATACAAAATTGCTGCCAACAACCGACAAATCAGAGCTTGGTCAGAAGGTGACAGCAACATCTTGGTTTGAAACGGTTCATTTCACTTTAGAGCCTCAAAGGCTGGGGCACACACCAAGCTCGGTTCAGAGACTTGCTTCAGACCCACAATAAATCACAACTCTGGAGATGGGGGAATGCAGGACTAAGACCCAAAGAAGCCAAAATGCGTGTTTTGTCCAGCAAAGTGGTACAAACCTTGATGAGCGGCGTGCGGCCGAAGAAGAACCCGAACATGTAGGCCATGATGTCGTTGCAGATCACACAGGAAATGGGGACGATGAACCTAGATGGAAGAAGAATCAAACCTTTGGAAAGCGCCACGGTCGGACAACTCCAAGGCTTAAATAAAAGAGCAGCTGCTTCAAAAGATGCTCAGCAGGGCCATCACATCAATGTCCTCCCTCCAATGCAACGCAAGGAGGAACCACTTGAAGCTCCTGGTGGAATTTGGGGGTCACTAGTGCTCAGGACTACATGCAGGTTGGGTACCCAGAATGGCCTGGTTTAAGCACATTTTCCTTTGCCACACATGACATGCCATTAGTCACCTCCTTTCCCCCCAGAGAGGCTGCATTTCAGCCTTGGTGGCTCCTGATGCCCTCCAGGCTGGTTGTGGGAACATGCCCATGCCATGCCATCTTAGAGCAGCCCCAACGAGCTGGAGGTTGTGGGAAGACCAGCAAAGGGGCCTCCCCTCCACACAGCAGCTGGAGTAAGGGGGGAGGCTCCAATCTCTCCTCCCCAATCTCTTTCCCAGTGCTGCTTTTGCCATTTTCCTAACAGCTCTGCCCCAAACCAAGTGCTGAGCAGCACCTTCCCATCCCTTTGCTAGATGTGGGGAGAAAGAGAAAGCACCTACAACGGTCCTGACACTGCCTGAAAGGTCCCTGCACCCCACAGCAACCTTCAGATGCTTCTCTACAACAACTCTCTCTAGCGCTCAAGTAGAACAAAGCAAGTTCTAAGCTCCTTGAGGTATCACTCAATGTTTGAGTTTCTATTCTGAACAGGTTGGGGCCTCACAGGAAGCACCTTCTCCTTGGCCATTTGCTTTTTTAAAAGAACTGTTTTAACTCAAAGCGTGGTCATTCGTTTCAGGCTGCAGAAATCAAAGCAACTGAGAACACAGGGCAACTCACCATATCATTCCTTCAAACAGGTTGTGAATGATGAGGTGCGACTGGGTAACAACAATGAGCAACGTCACATGGGTCCATCCAAACTGGAAGAGAAGACAGCATGCAGCCCAGCCTGCCCACAGACACTGCCCACGCAGCGCCGGCAGGAATCAGATGCTGTTAGAAACCACTCAGACAGAGAACGCCTCATGCAAGTGTGCATTTCCAGCATGCACCTCCACCACCACAAACACGGAGAGTAGTAAGTTATGGGCATGTTCTTCAGCGCAAGCCCAGAAGTGACCTTCACTGGGAAGACTTCTGCTGGACCAAGTGCTCTTTAGCCCACTCCTATCCATATCTCACTCAGCTTTATGACGACAGAAGAGGAGAAGAGTGACAGATACCCAAGCTATACCCCTGCTGAATGTACTGGAAAGCAGGGGGGGTGGCAGGAGGATGGGGCTGGTCTTTTTTTAGTGGTGCCCAGGGACAGGACAAGAGGAAATGGGCACAAATTTGAACTAAGAAGTTCCATCTAAACATGAGAAGGAACTTCTTTCCTGTGAGGGTGGCAGAGCCCTGGCAGAGGCTGCCCAGAGAGGTGGTGGAGTCTCCTTCTCTGGAGACATTCAAACCCCTCCTGGACACGTTCCTGTGGGACCTGCTCTGGGTGGACCTGCTCTGGCAGGGGATTGGACTGGGCGATCTCCAGAGGTCCCTTCCAACCCCACATCATTCTGTGGTGACATAAGCAATGCCTTCCTGATGTTCTGGAGAAGGGGGACGTTGCCAATTAACCCTGCTGGTGATCTACCCTCAGCAGAGGAGTCAAGCAGCCTCGTGCAGTCCTCTCAGCCTGCAGCAAGTTTCTCAACAGAGAGAAGTGAACATTTGGTCAGAGCCAGCTTCCTAAAAATACAGCCTGCTCACGGTAACTTTTCTTCCAGGCAGCTTTACAAGGCCCAACCAGCACAGAAGCATCTACAGACACATTTTTCTCTGCACAACAGTTTCAAGCAGCCTACACGATTCATTCCTCTGCCTCCCGCTGGGGCAGCCAGGCCCTGCGTGTAACCTTACCATGTAGAACTGGAGGCGATAGTGTTTCTTCACCAGACTCAAGACAAACATGCAGAAACCTAGGAGAGAGAGAGAAGGAAAGGAAATGATGGGAATGTATCTTCAACAGTAAGAAATGCTTTTTTACCATGGCATTGCACAGCTCCTCAGGAGTTTACTTGAGTAAAGCAGCACTGTGGAGTGGGAAAATGTTGGAGATCACAAAATACCAGTGCCTACAAGTAACACTGGGACAGACGAACCATCAGGCTTGGATCTCCTATAGAGTTTTCTTCCACAGAGCCTCACGTAAGAGATTTGCCATCACTACTCGAACCACGCATCACCAAAGAGCAGAGATAATTTGCTACAAATACTGCATTGGACACAACACTCAGGACAAGAGGAGTTCAAGGAGATTTCTCCCCTCTAGCCCAGCCAAGATTAACCAACAGAAACTGTGGTCTTTACCTGTTAAGTATAGGGCGAAAGAAATGAAGCGGTGGTATTTGCTGAGAATTCGCAGGGGCTCCTCTCTCTGAACCAGGGTGAAGAAATAATCTGTCACAGTCTCACCATAGAAAAAGTAGTTTACGCAGAGCAGGAAGTACCTGTGAAGGACACAGAGGTCCATTAGCAGGAATCAGAGAATCATAGAATGATTTGGGTTGGAAGGGACTTTAAAGCCCCCCCGGTGCTCCCCCCTGCCCTGGGCAGGGCCACCTCCCACCAGCCCAGGTTGCTCCAAGCCCCCTCCAACCTGCCCTTGAACCCCTCCAGGGATGGGGCAGCCACAGCTTCTCTGGGCAACCTGGGCCAGGCTCTCACCACCCTCACACCAAACAAGTTCTTCCCCACATCTCAGCTCCATCTCCCCTCTTTTAGGGTCAAACCCTTCCCCCTCATCCTACGGCTCCCCTCCCTGATAAAGAATCCCTCCCCATCCCTTCTGTAGGCCCCCTTAGATACTGGAAGGCTGCTGTAAGGTCTCCCTGGAGCCTAAAAGGCTTCTGGACAAACACAGAACATGACTGACCCCTAAGGTCTTTACACTGCTCTAGCACACTGCAAACAAGCAGTTTTCAAGTGACAGCCAGAACTTTATTTCCCCCAGTCTGGAAATATCTCCCTCATCTAAAGAGGTGGCTGCATCACTCAGCTCTGCTTTGCCATGGATGTCACCGCTGGGGTTTGGTGTTGGCCTCCTGATGCACAAGGACTTCCAGCCTTTAGGTGGCACTCCTCACCAGCCCTCTGCAGCTCCTGCATCCTAAAACCACCCGCTCTGTGCCTCCTGAACCCTGCCCAACCCTTCAGCCTCGTTTCACAGCCACCCAAACTCCCATCCCACCCAAGCAGGATCCCATCCCATGTCCATCTTTCAGCGGTGACACCTCTCAATGCTGTCCCTTGCACAGATCATGGCACTCAAATCTCTGCGCTTCATTAACAAGACAAACTTTATTAATACGGGCTCTTTCAAGATATTGATCTATCAAGATTTGGGGGGGGGAGGCTTTTCCTTTATGAGAGCTGCTCACACATGGCCCTGGTCAACAGGCAGCAATCCCAGGGTCTCTGGTGTGAGGTGATGAATCCCTTGCTGCCTGTCCACAGCGAGATGAAGCGTTACCGCTCCCTACTCACCAGCTGAGCGTCCTGAACCAGGGCAGGTCATACGAGTGGTACACGTTATAGCCAATCGTGATAATCTCATGGAAACATTTGATCTGGACACACATCACCTGCACAAAAAGACAGCCAGAAGCTGTTGGTTAAACATCGCTTTCCTCAAGGAGATAAAAAACACGCACGTGCAGAGCAAAAGACACTTTAGCAGTCGCCATCGGTCTGGCAGGAGGCTCTTAATCCAACATGGGAAGCTCACCATGTTGTTTTTCCCTCCCACTTTCCTCTGCAGGAGGGTTCTAACAACCCCTTGTATTGTTTTAATTGCAGCCAAATAATAGAATGGTTTGGATTGGAAGGGACCTTAAAGATCATTGAGTTCCAACCCCCTGCCCTGGGCAGGGACACCTCCCACCATACCAGGTTGCTCCAAGCCCCCTCCAACCTGGCTTTGAACCCCTCCAGGGATGGGGCAGCCACAGCTTCTCTGGGCAACCTGGGCCAGTGTCTCACCACCCTCCCAGCAAAGAAGTTCTTCCCCACATCTCAGCTCCATCTCCCCTCTTTCAGTGTCAAACCCTTCCCCCTTGTCCTATCACTCCCTTCTCTGTCCCTCCCAATCTCTCCTGTAGGCCCCCTTAGGTACTGGAAGGCTGCTATAAGGTCTCTTCAGAACCTTCTCTTCTCCAGGCTGAAAACCAGGGTAGACGGTTACATATTCCTTCCAGATTTCCTCCACAGAGAGAGAAATCCAGCAAGCTGCATAAGGACACAACACTATTCTAAAATACAAGGCTCTGAGCTGCCCACCCCAGCAATGGTCCCAGCAGCATTCCCCGTATCACTGTGAACCTCAGGGCATCTCTCTGGAGCACTTACTATCGTCATTAAGACCATGGGTCCCAAGTAGATGATGATGAAGAAGAAGGTGATCATTGCCAGCGTGAGGATGCCTCTCACCCACCAATTCTTCCATCTAGGCCGTAGAGAAGGAAAGACGTTAGAGAAAGGCAAAACAATGCAAGGAAGCAAGACAGCACTTCTGCTCTCTGCACATCACAGGAAGGAAACTGAGCCCTGCAAACTCCACGTTTCCCTTTGGTGCTGCAGAGAGACCTCGATCCACTGATGAAGGCCTGGCTGCAGCAGCTGCAGGGCTGTGGCTCCACTCAGCCTTCCCTGCTATGGACCTCACCAAGCACAGAAGGCATTAACCAGGGGCTGAGCATCTCCACAGGGCACTGACCCGGGGCAGGAGAGCGTCTGCTCCTCTTCTGCTACAGGTTTCCCCCACCTTGGACAAGCTGCAGGAGGAGTTCAAATAAAATGGGGACTGTGACCCCTCTCTGTGCTCCTTTTCAAGAGGAGACGTGGGCCCTGGCGTGTTGCAGCCTCGCTGCTCTCCAACAGATCCTGCCTTGAGCCTCTCCCGTCCTCACCACACATCCAGGAGAGACCCTTTCTCCCATGAGAAGAACAAGATGCTTTTTCCCCAAAGCAGTCTGTGGAAAACATTCCCAGTTTGTTCTCAAACCTTGTCCTTATCAGCACGCTTTACTCATGTGTTCCTAGTCACGCTAGTCATTAAAAACCATGGCAGCTGAAGGCTTTGCTGAGTCAAAGTGAAACGCAATGCCTTCTGCCCCCCCCAGAGCCTCTCTTCACCTGCTGAGACCCAGTCTGCAGTGAGGTGGCCCCCCCGCAGCCACCGTAGGTGCTCTCCCACGCAGAGCAGCCCCAGCGCTGCGCTCCCCGCAGGCGTCACCCTCCTCTTCTGCTTCCTGTGGCCTCGGGGGCACCTTCCTGCTTGCACGACTTGCACGACTTGCACGACGGGGAGGGAGAGCGCGCTGCTTCCCAGAGCTGCTTCTCCAGCTTCCAGCAGCCACGGCTGGGCTGGGGAAGCAGGGACACGGGGAGCCTGGCAGGGCAGGGCAGGGGAGAGAAGAGATGCTCAGCGAGCGTTACCTTGAGGACAGGTTGGAGAGAGCTCTGTTCAGGACCTCCGGAGTGTCATCCGACGTCGGCACCGGGGGAGACCCTCCGAATTCGGATTTGCTTTCGCTGTCTGACGCTGTCTCTCCATCCAGCTTGTTCTCAGACTCCGACTCCTAGGAGTTTAGAGAGAGACAAAGAGCATTACTAGACACGGCGCTGGCACTCCCTGAAGAAACTGGGGGCAGCCCAGTGGATGTAACACCTACCCCCACTCTGCTGCTGCGTGACAGAAAGAGAAGACAATATTCTGGGGATTACATGGGGTTATACCCATGAGAAACAGCATCGAGTGTTTTAGGTGACACACAGGATGGGTTTTACTCTCCATCAGTCTCCGCAGCAGCTACAGAAAAAGATCTGTTCCTTTCTGAGCAGTTAAAGACACCGCGCAGTTGATGAATAAGGATCTCTAAGTGCAGTAAGGGACACGGGCTCATTAGCAGGAATTTTTACAAGGTCTCCCAGTCCCCAGGCAGATCTCCAAGTATGCAACACTGCCCAAATTAGACAGAAAGAAAGGCCTCCAAGTAGACAGGCTCAAGGCTTCCAGACAGACTTGACAAGCGCTGACTTTACATGCGGGCACTAAAAATAACACAAGCCCATCCTCAAATAGCCAAAGAGGAAGAGCATGGCTTATCACTCGGGTCCAACCATCCTCCCTGGCCGCAGAAGAAACCTGACGTGCTGGAAAGAAACACACACACGTGCTCTCCCCACCCCTCGCACTGCTCCGGCACTTCGCTCAGAGCAAAGTCCTGGATCCAGGGGGTAAATAAATACAGGCGAGGCAGGAGGTTACTGACAGCTCTGCACCAGGCCAGCAGTGGAAAAAGGATTATCAACGACCTGGAGCTCTGTGTCCAGCTCTGGGGTCCTCAGCACAGGAAGGACGTGGACATGTTGGAACGGGTCCAGTGGAGGGCCACAAAGATGATCAGAGGGATGGAGACAGGCTGAGAGAGCTGGGGTTGTTCAGCCTGGAGAAGAGAAGGCTCTGGGGAGACCTTAGAGCAGCCTTCCAATATCTGAAGGGAGCTACAGGAGAGCTGGGGAGGGACTCTGTGTCAGGGAGTGCAGTGACAGGACAAGGGGTAATGGTTTTAAATTGGAAGAGGGGAGATTTAGATTAGATATCAGAAATAAATTCTTTCCTGTGAGGGTGGTGAGGCACTGGAACAGGTTGCCCAGGGAAGTTGTGGCTGCCCCATCCCTGGAGGGGTTCAAGGCCAGGCTGGATGGGGCTTGGAGCAACCTGCTCTGGTGGAGATGTCCCTGCCCATGGCAGGGGGTTGGAACTTGATGATCCTTAATGTCCCTTCAACTCGGACCATTCTGGCAGGGGGTTGAAACTTGATGATCCTTAATGTCTCTTCAACTCGGACCATTTATGATTCTATGACCTCCTGGCTCCCAGGCAGCCCCAAGCCCTCTCCCCAGCAGCAGTTTTTCCTCCAGTCCAGCTCCTGAACAGAGAACGAATCCAAACTTCCAGGTTTTGCCCCTCATTTTGGCAGCAGAGCTCCATCCTTCTCCTGAGTCCCTGAAGCAAGGAAGGAAAATGCCGTTTCCCGGGAAGCGCTCCTGCATTGGGCACGGCAGGGCCCGTGCACTTGACCTCACACCATGGGCTATTTTAAAACTCCCGGAAAAGAGAGCGTGTCTGCAGGAAAAGTGAGGAGGGAGCCAAACTGGCAAACACTGGGAGCTCTGCAAAAAAAGTGGCTTCATCCCTTCGGGCTCCCAGGCAGCGCTCGGAGAGGGGGGACCCCACCAAAACAAGCATCCGCTGGGGCTGGTTTGGGGTAACCAAAGGGAGGGGGTGTTTGTAAGTCACTGGAGCAGAAAGACTTGAGTAGCTCCCTTATTTAAGGCAGGAAAAGGTAATTACTCCCCAGGCTGGACTGTATCAGTGGCTGCAGGCCAGGGCCGGACAACAGACAAGGACAGCCTCACAGCGTCGGGGGAAGGCAGCTAAAAATACAAGAGTGTTGTCAGAGATGAGTCCTGTGGACGAGCAGACACCGGCCATCACCGGTCACAGCCCTGCTCCGCCTCTGCCTCCCCCTGCTCCACGCTCCCCTCTCGCCATTCCCACCGAAGGAAGGGGCAGGAAGGGGAAAAGCAGCAGTAAATCCCCCTGGCAGCCCTCACGGGGTGTGTGGACCTAGCAGAGAAACACAACCCACCTTTCCCTTCAGCTGGTTTCTAACCGACCTGTAAAATTCCATTTGTCCCTCGGACTCCAAAGAGATTTAGTGCTGTTTAGGTGGGAACACACAAAAGATCAAGTCCCCGAGGCAAAGGGCAGCAGGCAAAAAGACTGGAAATGATAGAGCACTCTGAGGACCCTGAGTTTGGCATCCTACAGCACAGGTCAGGAGCAGGCTTTGGGAAATGACCATGTTCAGCTACAGTTTATGTTTCCCACTGCGACGCTTTCTCTCTGCCTTCCTTCTCCAACAACAGGATTCTCTGGATTGTTCCCCTGTGAGCAACCTAAATGACAGAGAAAAGCTTCAGCTCCAGCCCGACCAAGCTCCATTTCTCCTTCTGGCCTTCTAGATTACATTTAGGATATGGGGGCTTTGCTTCTCTTATTGCACATTTCTAAAAAAGAAAAATTAATGTGACTGACTGAAACCTAATGGGCAGGGAAGCGCTTCAGTACTTAGGGCAACCACCCCCATCTGTACGGGCTAAAAGCAGAAACCTTAAGCAGAATTTCTAAAGCCACCCAAGCATCCATCATCTCATCGACGCGATAAAAGGAGTACGCGTTGAAGCGGGGAAGCAGATCCAAGGCAGGATGTATTCCCCAAAGCACTGACATGTCAGGGCTAAGAGCGGGCAAACGGAGGATCAGAAGTTCCACAAAGTGCCCTGAGACCCAAAGGAAGGGAAGGAGCGTTGATGCCTTCCTCCCTCCCACGGACACAGAGGATGAAAGTCACTGCCCGGCTTGAGACGGAGGAATCCGATGCTGCAACCGAGCGAATCCAAGAGCTGCTGGCACGGGCAGTCCCCGTCCCTGCCACCGAGGACGCAGCCGAGTTGATGCAAACCACATCACCAGTGACCTGCCCCACCACCCAACCTCCTCTGCAGAGCACTTTGGTCTCCTGGAGCAGGGGCAAAGCCTCGCTGGGTCGCTCCAGCGGCGCCCACATCCCGCCGTTCCCCGCCTCATCCCCAGCAGCGGGAACAGCAGAGGTTGTGCAACAGAGACGGCAGTTCCCACCGCTCATATAGAATCATATGGGGTTGGAAGGGACCTCTGGAGATCATTCAAGTCCAACCCCCCCACCGGAGTGGGTCTACCGAGAGCAGGTTGCTCAGGATCTTGTCCAGGCGGTTTTTGAATGTCTCCAGAGAACGTGCTCCAGCAAACATCGGCACATCATTTCATAAGAGTATCTCTTACAAGGAGAGGCTGAGGGACTTGGGGTTTTTTAGTCTGGAGAAGAGAAGGCCAGCCCCATCCTCCTGACACCCACCCTTGAAGTATTTAGAGGCGTTGATCAGATCCCCCCTCAGCCTTCTCTGCTCCGAGGGTGGCAGAGCCCTGGCAGAGGCTGCCCAGAGAGGTGGTGGGGTCTCCTTCTCTGGAGACATTCAAAACCCCCCCGGACACGTTCCTGTGGGACCTGCTCTGGGTGGCCCTGCTCTGGGAGGGGGGTGCACTGGGCGATCTCCGGAGGTTCCTTCCAACTCCACATCATTCTGTGCTTCTGTGATTTCTAGAAAGCACAAAGAAGGCAATCAAGAGGTTTGTCAAGATAAAGGGATGTGGTTGGGGTGCAATCCTAAATGCAGGGCTCATTCCTGCCACGTGGTGTTCAAAAGACGGGTTGATGTAGTGCTGGGAGGTCTGGTTTAGTGATGGTGATGGGTCTTGTTTGTTGTGTGGGTGTCTATTTTTGTCAGTTAGGTTGACGGTTGGACAAGATGATCTTTAAGGTCCCTTCTAACCTAGAAGATTCTGTGATTCTGTGACTTTGCTCGCTCAGTTTAAGCCTGATGGGAGGTGGGAGAAAACATTTTCCCTGATGGCAGAGATCGCCAATGAAAGTGAGGGCCAACAGGCATTTTAACATCCTCCTCTTGTAAACAACTGAGCAGCGTCGGGAATCGGCTCCTCTCCCTACTTACATCTCTCCTTGAAACAGGCTGTTGAGATTATATAGGACATTGTGCCAGATATAGGCTATGGAGAGGACTCGGTAATTGACACTATTTTTATACCTTTTATGCAAATTGCAACCATCAGCCCACAAATCACCAGTTTAAGCAGCTGAGCGGGGTGCTAAATAACTTGTTTAAGCCTGAGCGTGATGCACCCTGGGCTGGGCTACTTAATCCAGCTGTGGCATTGCCTTGGCAACAACCTCCCGTGGGTCCCAGCCCAGCCAACCCCAGCCCTGCAGGAGAATCACCAGGCAGCAGCTTCCAGCAGCAAACGGCAGCCAGGGATGCTCGCCGAGGTCTACAGCCAGGGAAAAATTAACCTGGTTCTTCTGCAAAGAGCTTGTGGCTGCGAGGGGCAGGTTTGGGCTGCATCAAGCCACGGTGACCCCCAATGCCAGCCCCAGCAGCGTCTCAGGGCAGCTGGCTCCAACACATGGGATTCTGTCACCAGTTCTGCTGCTCCCCCAAGAAACACCACATTTCTGCTGCCTCTTCTGTGCTCTTTTCTCCTATTTCTGCCCCAGAAACAGAAGACTGGAAAGACCCAGACTCACAGCAAGTTAACCCAGAAATCGTGACTTGTCTCCTTTCCCAGCCACCAGACTGTGCTGCCTCCTTCACCCTTCAGTGGACCTTTTCTCTGCCTTTTTTTTGGCTGCTGTTTAGGTTCTTCCTCAAACCGAAGCTGTTGAGCCACAGGCTGATCGTCGCATCCATCTCATCACGAGTGAATACACGAATAATGACTTTGAGGGAGCAATTAAGGCAGCACAACCCTGGTACCTAAAAGCTTCAGGGTCTCACTGAACCAGACACTGCCCGGACAAATAAAACCTTTCAGGAATCCCACCACCTTCCCTGGGTGCTCCTGCACAGGGACACAGCTGTCTCCAGCTGTATTTATTCCATATTCTCTTACCACACCTCTCCCGGAACAATTTTTCCTGTTATTTCAGTTGTTGATGTTCCCTCTGCCCCTCTCCTCGCGGGCAGGAGCAGAGCACGTGGTGCAAAGTGTGCCAGGATGGCACAATTCCGCCTGCGCCACACAGAGCCGGGAAACAATTAAAACCCATTAGCAAGAACAAAGCCAACTTTCCCTCCAGTTACGTTGGAATCTGGCTTTACTCTTCCATTTCTTTTCCAGTGTAAGCATTAAGTCATTAAAACACAATCAGATGCAGTAGCTTTTACTGTCTTTTGTTACCAACACGGAGTGATTAAACTGAAGGGCTCTTTTTTGTGCAGATCTGCCCGAGCTCCTTCTTTAATTTCACAGTATTGAAGGCTTCTTACAGAATTGAGGGAATAAGTAATGCAGGAATAGCATTATATAGCATATATAATATCCTATATATCCATTATATAGGGGATGTAATGCTATTACAGAATCACAGAATGATATGGGGTTGGCAGGGACCTCTGGAGATCACCCAGTCCAACCCCCTGCCAGAGCAGGGCCACCCAGAGCAGGTCCCACAGGAACGTGTCCAGGGGGGGTTTGAATGTCTCCAGAGATGGAGACTCCACCACCTCCCTGGGCAGCCTCTGCCAGGGCTCTGCCACCCTCAAAGTCAAGAAGATCCTCCTCACGTTTAGGTGGAACTCCTTATATTGAAGTTTGTGCCCGTTCCCTCTTGTCCTGTCCCTGGGCACCACTGGAAAAAGACCGGCCCCATCCTCCTGACACCCACCCTTGAAGTATTTATAGGTGTTGATCAGATCCCCCCTCAGCCTTCTCTTCTCCAGATCAAAAAGACCCAAGTCCCTCAGCCTCTCCTCATAAGAGAGATGCTTCAGGCCTCTCATCATCTTTGTAGCCCTAGGTCCCTTCCAACCCCATGTCAAGGGATATTATATGGGATATTATTATATAGGATATATAATGTTATCCTATATTACATATATATAGGATAGCAACATGTATTTTATCCGAACTCCTTCATTTCTACACAAGTCACAATGAGAAGAAAGAGCAAAGCCCCCAGATCTCTGTGAGGTCCGTTTCTCTCAACCAATGACCCAAATCAGATGGGGGAAAAATGCCAGATACCCACTTGCTCCTTACATTTCTGGAATCAGTGGATCTAAGCAACATTTGTGAACAAGCATCTTATCACCCTAAAGAAAGATACACGGAAGAAATGAGTTGGTTTAGCCCTCTTTAAGCAACTTAACTCCTGAAACACGCAGGAAGAAATTTGTGCTCCCGTTGGAAATGGTTTTCTCGCAGTGGAAGCTGTGAGGGCGCAGGTTTTTTGCCCAAGTATCCATGACACGATCTCAGTTGCCATAGAAACAAGTCAGCTATCTCCCTGCCAAAAATTTTCTGCCCAATACCGAGATACAGTTAAGTATTCAATGTCGGCAGATTAAATTAGTTCAAGAAACCCCATTATTTGTGCACCTTTCTTGAAGCAAGGTGCTGTTTATTTAGACTTCCTGCCAGATCTTAACAAAAAGCCGTGATGGAAAATGCTAATGCACTGTTAGAGAGAAAAATATAGTTGCTTTTTCAGGCAGTAAAATCGACAGCTAAAACAACAGGGACCAATTGTACCAAAGCCTCGACCTCTGAGCACATTGGCAGGATCAAGGCCAGTATAATTAGTCTAATGGGTACAAACCCAGTGGCCTCAGATATGAAAATGTTTTTCAAAAGTGAATTCACTTCCTACGTCTGGGAAAACTGTCTGCTCCATTCTTCCCTTCCCTTCTTCACTTCTTCATCCCCAATGGCCACTGTGCCACAGCCAAACCCCCCCCAGCAGATCCACCAAGGTGACAAATCATCCCCTTACTCCCCAATTACAGGATAGTCTCTTTTAAAGGTTGACAAGCTCAGAAAGGTGAAACAAGAGAGAGAAGTTGGGAGACCATTAGCACGAGAAGGAAGAAGCCAACAAGCCTCCAGACTTGATTTGTACTAAGGTCCCAAAAAAGCACTGGATTTTTACAAGTGGGCACAAAGTAGCTCAACTCCTGGTCCAGGGGAAAGTGCTTGAACTTCTTGGGCTGTGGAGTTATCTGCAGGACAATTAAATTCAAGTTTCTCATGCCCCCGCCATCAAGATATCCCACCAAGCTGGCATCACACGGCGCCTGCTTGATTTCTTGTCAAAAAAACAAAGATCAGTTTTCATTTATGTTTACATGTTCCCTTCCCCATCCCGAAAAAAAAAACATATTCCAGCGGAAAGCACGCACAGAAATTAGGGCATGCCTAAAAATGGAGACCAGTAGTAGATAACATCACAAAAAGCATAAACCTTTGCAGAGTGGCTGGGATAACGAGGAAAACTCCCGTTGCCATCTCATGGTCCCACAGCCACCCGTTTTGGGGGGAGCACCAGTGAGTTCAGCTGGCTGGGGGGGGGATGTGATGGCAGCTACACATGGTTTGCAGTGAGCAGCACAAGGGCCTGAGCTCGGTGTCAGGGAGGATGATTCACGCCGTGTCACACATCCCCGTGACTCACTCGGCACAAGCTAATCCTCTGCCTGGCCCCCAGCACAGCCCCCACCAGGAAACCAAGAAGGTAAATGCATCTGAGCCCCTTCCAGACGCCGTTGTGTACAGAAGAGCACAAAAATAGGTTGCCGGTTCTGGCGTTCCCCCAGAATTTCCTACTGCTGAGAAAGGAACCTGCCTCCCCCTCCGGCACACGTGATGGAGATGTTTTGGAGACAGGCTTCAGCGCGGGGCTCTCCTGGATCTAACTGGCAGTCCCTCTGCCACAGCATGCACCACGCAGACTCTGCTGTCCCTGCAGGGACAGAGAAACACGTACAGAACCAAGAGAGCAGAGCCCCTTTGCAGCTCTGGGAATCGGCGTCTGAAAGAGGCTGCATTTCAACATTTCGAGCTGTTGTTACTTGGAAGAGCTGTGAGAAACCAGAGGGAGAACAAACAGCTCTGCAGCAACGGGTACGCTATTCGCATCGCAAGGTTAGTGCAGGAAAAGTCTATTTTTGTCCCCTGAAATGAGAGCTTGCATCATGCCGAGGCCGATGGCTTCTGACCCTCAATTCCTCTGGAGCTACACACATTTTTCCAAAACCTAATCAGCAAAAAAATCTTACCAGTCTATTTCATTTGCTGACTACAAGGTGGTACCACAATCTTGTTCACATTTCTCTACCAGTCAGTCCCGTTGGCTTTATTTAAACTACTGGAGGCAAGGAGCTGTGTAGGACTTGGGCCAGTTTGGTTAGATGTAATCCCGAGGAACCCAGATCAGTACCTTCCTGAAGTCACAGCCATCACCATAAACCTACAGCTTGTCCTCAAGAGAAATCTATGAATCTTCACGGTCCTTTATAATCCTGGAAAACGTAAATCAGAGAATGCTCAAGTGAAGCAGATCACCAGGAGGGAGACATACTAACACAGACCACATTTTTGGGGGGAGAAAACAATAGAGGTATTGACAGGCATGGGAATAATTTTCTGCCCCAAATTCCTGCAGATGTGTCCTGGCCAATACAAAGGGCTTGTATTCTTTGTACGGCAGTATTCTTCTCTTCCAGAAAGGACATATGGATTTGTTCTTCGCATCAGTTGGTTTCCTAAGGGTTTTATCTCCAAGGGTAGTCGACCCCTGGTGCACATCACTGCTCATTAAAAGCAGGCAGGAGGATGAAACGGTTTTCTTGCCACCTAATGTGAGGTACGGGGCTGATGATGGGCAGCACAATCTGTCCTTGGTTTTTCTCCCCGCTGGGAAGAGAAAAACAAACACCTCATCACCAATTCCCTCTTCTCAGCACCAAACATCCCTCCAGGCTGGATATTAGGAAAATTTTTTTCACTGAAAGGGTTATCAGACATTGGAATGGGCTGCCCAGGGAGGGGGTTGAGGCCCCATCCCTGGAGGTGTTCAAAAGACGGGTTGATGTAGTGCTGGGAGGTCTGGTTTACAGAATCATAGAATCATAGAATGGTTTGGGTTGGAAGGGACCTCAAAGATCATCGAGTTCCAACCCCCCTGCCCTGGGCAGGGACACCTCCCACCAGGCCAGGTTGCTCAAGGCCCCATCCAGCCTGGCCTTGAACACTTCCAGGGATGGGGCATCCACAACTTCTCTGGGCAAGCTGTTCCAGTGTCTCACCACCCTCAGAGTAAAAAATTTCTTCCTGAGATCTAATCTGAATCTTTTTTCTTCCAATTTAAACCTGTTTCCCCTTGTCCTACCATTACCCTTTAGTTTAGTTAAGTTTAGTTTAGTGATGGTGATGCTCCTTGTTTGTTGTGCGGGTGTCTATTTTTGTCAGTTAGGTTGACGGTTGGACAAGATGATCTTTAAGGTCCCTTCCAACCTAGAAGATTCTGTGATTCTGTGATTCCATTCACAAGAATCACCTCCCCCAGCACATCAGTGCGAGCACTGGGCTTCGGAGGCGCAAGCAGAGACACCGTTCACGTGCGCTGGGCAAGAGCCCTGTCCTCAGCCTGCCATGGGGGGGGTCAGAGACAGCAGGAACGTACGTCCCTCCCTCCCTCACCCCCCACTGTACTGACCTTATTGCACTCCATTAAAAGCCACGGTTGGGAGCAAGGACAGGAGGGAACTCGGTAAGAAGCTCCCAGATGCAGTGAGACCCAGCAGAAGCGCTGCAGGAAACGGGGCAGCCATCTGTCTGCAGGTAACACCGACTTCAGACACCACCAAGAGACTCTCTCTTGTGGAGTGTCCAAACCAGAGAGAAAGACAACATCGAGGCAGTCGACACGCAGGAGGGAAGGGATGCCATCCAGAGGGACCTGGACAGGCTGGAGAGGTGGTCCCTGTTGACCTCATGAAGTTTAACCAGGACAAGGGCGAGGTCCTGCACCTGGGTCACGGCAATCGCAGACACAACAGAGGGACCTGGACAGGCTGGAGAGGTGGTCCCTGTTGACCTCATGAAGTTTAACCAGGACAAGGGCGAGGTCCTGCACCTGGGTCACGGCAATTGCAGACACAAATTGGGTAGAGAATGGCTGGAGAGCAGCCCTGAGGAGAAGGACTTGGGGGTGTTGGGGGGTGAGAAGCTCAACATGACCCATCAGTGTGCGCTGAAGCCCAGAAACCCCCCGCACCCCGGGCTGCATCTCCAGCAGCGTGGCCAGCAGGGCGAGGGGGGGATTCTGCCCCTCTGTTTTGCTCTGGGGAGATCCTCCCCCAGTGCTGCCTCCAGCTCTGGGGCCACCAACAGCAGGAAGGACACGGAGCTCTTGGTGGGGCCAGAGGAGGCCCCGGAGATGCTGGGAGGGCTGGAGCCCCTCTGCTGGGAGGGGGGGCTGAGAGAGTTTGGGGGGTTCAGCCTGGAGAAGAGAAGGATCCGGGGAGACCTTGGAGCCCCTTCCAGTCCCTCAAGGGGCTCCAGGAAAGCTGGGGAGGGACTCTGGATCAGGGAGGGGAGCCCCAGGAGGAGGGGGAAGGATTTGACACTGAAAGAGGGGAGATGGAGCTGAGCTGTGGGGAAGAACTTGTTTGGTGGGAGGGTGGTGAGAGCCTGGCCCAGGTTGCCCCGAGAAGCTGTGGCTGCCCCATCCCTGGAGGGGTTCAAGGGCAGGTTGGAGGGGGCTTGGAGCAACCTGGTCTGGTGGGAGGTGTCCCTGCCCAGGGCAGGGGGCTTGGAATTAGATGATCTTTAATATCCCTTCCAACCCAAACCATTCTATGATTAAGTAAGTACAGGGAACAGAAGCCAGCTCTGAACCACCCGAAGGGCTGAGTAACAGAAAACCCCTGTGCACTAGGGGGTTTCACAAGCCTGGGAGTCTCTGTGCTCGCTCCATCATGCCCCAGTGCCACACACAGCTCATGCAGGCTGGGAAGGAGAGGACCTCACAGCCCCAGACAGAGTTATCCATCCCTTAAAATGACAAAGTCTTCCTGGGATCAAACTCCTTTGGCATCACCACGAATGAGCAAGGAAACAGGCAGCTCAAAGGAACTCCTTTGCAACAAGGAGTCGCGGTCAAGTCAAACACCATCCAAAAGACATGATGAGCAGCTCTTTCAGCAGCTCCAGGGCAGGCCAGAAGCTGGCAAAGGTATTAAATTTGACAGCCAGTTATAATGAGCTCTATTAGAAATGCAAACGGTCCAATTTCTCCTCTCCACAATTACCAGTAGCAGGTAACAACACACTCCTGTCGCAGGCACACGTAACGCCGAGCAGCGACCGACAAAGAAGGCTGAAATGTATTCTCACACCAGGCCCGGGATCACTCGCCTCTATCAAGAATAAATGAGGCTCATGCTTCAGCAGAAGCCAAGCAAACTGAGGCTTGGTATCAAGCCAAAAATAATATTAAGCGCTGTTAAAAAAATACGCCTTTGGGGTGGGTCTGGAAGTGGACTTTACTTTTGCCTCTCTTAATCGTGGATGAAGACGGAGAGAGGCATCACCGGGTGGTTTATTGGGTTTGGTCCGACAAGAACCATAGAATCATAGAATGATTTGAGTTTGGAGGGACCTTAAAGATCATCAAGTTCCAACCCCCCTGCCCTGGGCAGGGACACCTCCCACAAGACCAGGTTGTTCCAAGCCCCCTCCAACCTGCCCTTGAACCCCTCCAGGGATGGGGCAGCCACAGCTTCTCTGGGCAACCCGTTCCAGTGTCTCACCACCCTCACAGGAAAGAATTTCTTCCTAATATCTAATCTTAATTTCCCCTCTTCCAATTTAAAACCGTTACCCAAGAACCTCATCTTGTTATCCCAAACTCCCCACTACAAGGAGCTCTCCTGTGACCTGGGAAGTTAAAAGATTTGGGATTCCCTAAACCTTCAGAGCTCGTGCACCATGACTTCTCTACGTCCTGCACCCTCTCCCGTGCCAAACACCGAAATCGGAGCTGCCTCCTTTCCCCCACACACCGGGCAGCCCTGCACACCCACCCTCTGCCCTCCCCGCAGACCTAAGGGACAGTCTCTGCTCAGCCCCAGCCTTCAAGCACCCGGCATTCACTTTGCTCAACATCTTCAAAGCCCTTCAGATGGCTAGGGAAGTCTTGCAAAATGCCTGGAAGCACAAGCAATCACAAGGCTCGGGAGCCAGAGCCCTTCACTTTTTGTGCCAGGCGGTACAGATGCAGCCAGATAAAAAATCACATGGTCAGTTCAGGGCAAAACGGGGCTGGAAAGAAGGAGAGTCCTCATCATCAAACCCTTCCCAAGTACAGAAACATTGGACCTTGCACTCTTCATGCCTGCTCTTCAAGGCCTCATGAGAGTGACACAACACCCCTGCCATCGCCGTCACCCCTCTTCCCAGCAGAAACGGGGGTGCCCAGCTGCTGGGGGTGCAGCGAGGTGCCCAGAGAAATCCCACCTGCCTTGGCCACCGCACAAAGAGGCCCAACAGCACAGCGGCCGCAGGGACCACATCTATTTGTTCTTCCAGCTGCCACCTCTCTTAAAAGGGACGGTATTTTTCAGCAAGACACCGGCTGCCTGTGACAAAGGGGTCGGTACCCAAAGCCACAAGTGATGCAGGGGTGTTATCCCCAGCCCAGGGCTGATAAACACACCTGCCCTCCTCCCTCTCCATGGGATGTCTGAGACACACACACACACACCCCCGACTTCAGACAACGTCCTGGGAAAAGGATGGAAAAGGAAAAACCCCTCTGTCCTCATCGTGGAGTCACACAAAGTACAAACTGCTGCTGAGAAACGATCTGAAAATGCCACTGAGCCAGCAGAAGCGTCGAGGAGCTCTGTGTGCATCCTGGAACAATTTTCTTTTGCACTTTCCCTGTTCTCTTTGGATGCTGGAAGAGAAAATGTGATTTAATGGGATGCACACAACACAGAGAGAAGGCACTGACCTCTGGTTTTAAATAATGAATGAGTCTATAAAGGAAAAGAACGAGCCTACAAAGACCAAGGGAGAATGGGATCTGTAGGGCAACAAGAAACAAGAACTTCCAACCACCTAATCTCAGATATCTGCACACTAACAGCAATGGTAACAGCATCTAAGCCCTCTGGGGTAAGAAAACGGGTACCAAGCACAAAGAAAAGGGCAAGTTTCCCTGTTTTTTCCCCTGGCAAGATCAGAGGGAGTTCACTGATCAGAGTACACAGCTGTTGCCTTGTTCCCTGTGAGACGAAGACTGTGCGTTGCACAACAGTTTTAACACAAATTGATTTTAAAGTGCTGTGGCCCGACGGTCCGGAGGCGAGAGCAGCGTCAGCGGGAGGAACCCATCGGAGCTGCGACACCGGGCAAGGGTTAGAGCCCCAGAAAACGAAACCACCCTCTGCCTTTCCACCCCCAAACCTGCACAGGGGAAAGAAGCACAAAACACAACTTCCCGGGTCTAATCTTCAAAGCAACCTTGATGTTTACACCTCATTTTAACGGCCTGAGAGCTTTTGTCAGAAGACAGAAGGGTTTCTGCAGCACACAGTACGCACCGCTCCGTTATTTTTCTTGGCCAGGAGAACTGAATGACAAAGCAGAATCGGGGAGCTCCCCCCTCGACAGCCACACCTGTGGGAAACACACCCCAACTTCCCCCCAAAAAGGAGGCACACGAGCCATCCCACTGCCTTGTTCTCCCACTGATGTTATTCCCAGGCTCCTCCAGGCTTTTCCCCAGCGCTAAAAACCGACGGCTTGATCTCAGGGGAGGAAAAGATAAACCTGCCACAGAGAGCACGACGGTTTTACTAATGGCTGGATTTCTGCTCCCAGCCAACCTCCTGCCCGCCTTGATTTTAAGAGTTTTGGGAAAATCTCTGCCCCTCAAAACTGCTTTGCGTTGTCCAGAGCCGTTTGCGTTCAGCACCTCAGAGGAGCTGCTCTTCACTGATGCACTGATGGAAATACCTTCAGCACCTCAGAGGAGCTGCTCTTCACTGCTTGGAAATACCTTTTTTGTTTGTTTTTTTTCCCTCTGTTTTTGTCTCTTGCAATTCATTTCAGCTGCTTTAGGAGGAGATGAACCTTCCCTCTCTCTAGCGAGGACACTTCACGCCCGTTGATGACTCGAAGGTGCTATCAGAGGAGCCCTTCAGAAGGCTCATTCCACGTAAAAAGCACCACTTGCCTGGAGATAACGAGATTGCACTCAAAATAGCGGCCCTCTGACCTTCTTTAGGAAAGCACCACAAGGAGCTAAAGCGAGCTGGCAGCTTGGCCGAGGGAGTTTGTTTGGGGACGGGTTAAGCAGCACCAGCCCTCCCAGGGCCATCTTCCAACTCCCACCAAAGTTCTGCAATACAAAAGTCCCTGAAGATTTTTGCGGCTGCAAAATAAATTCCAAGTGAGAACAAAGGTGCTTATCTAGAGGAGAACAGCTTCGCCCTGCGCACGACAACAACAGAGTAGGAGCCATCTTACTGCTCTCGGAAACAGAGGTCAGGAAATCTGGGTGTCTCACAACTTTTCAGATAATCTATGAAAAAACCACCAGAAGGTTCAGGTTTGCACCAAGGGGGCCCCTTCTCGGGGCTGTCAGTGGCCCAGTTCCCTCTCCAATCTCATCCCCACAATAAACCCTCCTCACACCGGGCCGCACAGCTCCCAGCAGGTGTTACACCCCCATTCGAAATGGCGCGAAACGTGACATTTAAGTCGCAAAAGACACCGCTCCTGATGATTTTGCGCGTCTCTCTCCAAACCGTGTGCCTCACGCGCCAGCAGAGGGGACGTCAACACGATGCCACCACGGGCAAAGGGACGAGCACAGGGCTGTTCCCCAGATACAAACACCAGGGTGGTGAAGAACAGCTTTTCCCTCCAGTTTTCGCTCTCCCTGACCCTGCAAAGATTATTTACAGAAGCTTTTCTGGGCTGCTCGTTCCTCTGGCTGCTTCTGGGGGGGAGGCGGCGCAGGGGTAGAGATGACAAGGGTGAGGACAGGGACTCATGGAGTGACTGCCGACCCCGGAGCATCCCCCCGGGCTTGGGATGGAGGAGACCTCGCAGGAAAACGGAGCCGGGTTCTTCTCGGCACCCTTCAACCTCCGGGAAGCACCGACGGCGACCGGGCAACCCCACGGCGGGGGGGGTCATGTAGGAGACACCGATTTCTTCTCTAAGGGCTTCGCAACCCCCACTTGATGCCCCATAAAACCGGTTTGTGCCCAGATCCCCGCGCTCCTGACGGGGGAACCGGGCCCGGTGACACAGCCCCCGCCCGGGGCCGGGCTCCCACCTTCGGGGCCGGGTTTGGGGGTGTCGGGAGAGGATAAATAAACCGAACGCCGGTCCGCAGAGCACCGGTAGAGGCGGACGCTGCGGGACGGGCCGGGGGTCGCAGCCGCGGCCCCGGCGGGAGGAGGCGGAGGGTCCCCACGCACTCCGCAGGCCGCGC